>NC_090023.1:186932505-187167505 GCF_037176765.1 Anolis sagrei
ACCTCTAATATTTTGTAGATATATTGACTCGCTTAGTTTTGAAGTGTTAAACATCTAAGCTTCTGAAATCAATATAGATCCTGTGGTCAGTCTTGTTCAGTCATGTCATTCATGATTTTTTATGTTGAAGCAGTTCCCACATTTATCTTGAAGCCTTGTGTTTGGAAGTGAATATGGCACAATTAATGGTCTCTAGATTGATGCATCTTAATCTCACATTAGAGATAATCCAAGAAGCAGACCTGCAAAAACTTTGGTTCTATGTTTTGTGCAGAATTTGATCTTAACAGTAGCCAGCTAGACATTGTTTAAATTGGGGAGACCTCACACTTAAAATTCATCAAGATTTTCCCAACGCTTTGCTCCTTCTTGCCTAGAGAAGGACCAGAAGAATTGGGAATACTTGCTGGAAAATGATACAGGCCTTTTTCTGCAGTACTTTCCATCACTTACTGTCTTCTTTTCCTGCTCTGGACTAGCACATGCCAAGCTATCTGATGTTGCAGATTGGAATTTGCTTTCCTAGGGAATGGTACCATATTTCTGCCATATTACTGTATTTGCATAGTTTCCTTGAATTTCATCAAAAGTTAGCACTATTCCAAAGACCAGCCCATTCAGTAGAACTGCTCTGTAGGATGTATCTCCTTATAGTTTTTTTTAAAGGAGGATATTCACCTCATTCTCTCTGTAAGGATAGTTATAATGTTGTTTCTGTTAATTTGTAGGTTGAAACTGTGTGTACACAGGAGATTGATAGTGTTGTGATAGTGTCTTTTTGAGGCTTACAGTATTTTTCTATTTATAGTTAGTATTTATATTATTGTTTGTTTTTAAAAACATACATTTAATTATTTATCAAAGGTTCCCCCCGCTGGATCATTGGCCTTAATAGCAAAGAGTCCCTTAAACTCCAATTTCTTTCTAAATAGTGTTATGAGTTGCAGGCGTTTATTCATAAATTGCTAACAAATGTTAAATGTACCAGAATCCTTTTAACACAATCCTTTAAACATGAATAAATGTTGGCTGACTTGACTTCTCATTGTGAAAAGGAGTGTGAAGATGTAGAAAAGAATGGATAAAATAGCACTTTCAGTAAAGTGTCCTTATTAACCTTGTCATTATTATCACGATGCAAGATTGTTTATGGTTATTTTCAAAAGGAAAATCTTAATTGCTGACTGCCTTATAATTTTATTTTTAGGGTTGCAATAGTCTCTAAGACTTTTGAAGGAAAAACTGATAAAACAGAACAATGGTATGGAACCCAGTACAAACAAGAAGCAATTTCTGATGAAGTCGTTAAGGTGTGCTAAGAAAATTGGTAGTATCTAATTCTTGAATCCAATCCTGAATACAAATTGTTTTTTTCCATTGCTGCTAAGAAAGTATTTATTATTTGTTGTCGAAGGCTTTCATAGCCAGAATCACTGGGTTGCTGTGAGTTCTGGGCTGTATGGCCATGTTCCAGAAGCATTTCCTCCTGACATTTCACCCACATCTATGGCAGGCATTCTCAGAGGTTGAGAGGTCTGTTGGAAACCAGGCAGGTGGGGTTTATATATCTCTGGAATGTCCAGGATGGGAGAAAGAACTCTTGTCTGCTTGAGGCAAGTGTGAATGTTGCAATTGGCTAAATGCTAATCAAGGTCAGTTCACACTAGATATTCAGTAAGAGGATCACAACAAATTGAAAGGAACCCTGAATTCCTAAGCAAACACTTTACAATAGAAATTGCACCATTGTGTTTGAACATGAACTTCAATACTTGGTCATTTTTTAAAAACCATTATTTTGCTAGTACTGTTCACATGAGGCATTTTCATGGGTAATCTCTGAGGGATAAGCTGTTCAGAGAAGCAAGGAAATGGGATACAGTCCCCTAAATATGTGTGTGTGGAAAAGGTCTCTAGTCTGGGAGGAAAATCAGTGTAAAATATTTAGCTACCTAAAGTACTGTGTATGTTTTTGCATGCAGAAGCCCACTTCCATGTGTGAGATTAATTGAAGTATGCAATACATAGCTCCAGATAAAACTAGCTTTGGGAAAAATGCCATATGTGGCAAACATTTTCATTGTAGTTGACATATGTGCTATAATTTTCTGTAACATAATAAATATAAAATATGCAATTATATGCAAGTAATATATATGAAAAAATATTACTTGTAATTTTTATAATGAATTAGGGAGAAAGATATTACTTGTAATTTTTATAATGAATTTGGAAGAAGCATGTTCTGTCCCCCCTCCCCCCCAGTAGCAAGTGTAGTAGAGATATTTATGGCAAGTAAAAATTGAATCACTCAATTGAATTCAAGTATACTCACTTGAATAAGAGCGAAAACATCATTCTTATTTACACTTTACACCCAGAAATGGCAAAATGCTGACCTTAATGGAAAATTCAAGCTCCCAATGAAGAATGAATTCATTCCTACTAACTTTGAAATAATACCTTTAGAGAAGGATGCACCACAGTACCCTACTCTTATTAAGGTAAGATCTTTTTAAATATCAAGTAGAAATGGTTAAAATTATCAGTGATTGGGAAATTATTTGAAAAGTAATATCTAGTGGTTGTCCAGTATTGGTTGTTAGTTGCTATTATAGTTGAGGTATATAATCGTGATGGATTATGTCCCCATTTCTCAAAGGTAACTTAAACAGATAAAGGTTGAGAGTATCCCTTATACAAAACATTAGAGAGCATAAATGTTTTGGAATTTAGATTATTTCAGATTTGGAATGCCTGTGTTTGCATCTATATACATAATGAGATGTTGTGGAAATGGAACCCAGGTACAATCTGATTACGATCTGTTATGTTTCATATACACTTTATGCACATAGCCTGAAAATAATTTTACACACTATATTTTATTTAATTTTAGCATGAAACAACATTAGTATACATTGCATTATCATAAAACGAAGGTGACTGTGAAGAAGACCGTTTTAATGCCACCGAATGCCACCAAATGTGAAGGTGCGAGTGGTAAAACACCCACAGCCACCTAATCTGTGAGGGAAGCCAGGCAACGATCAATATCAACCTAGGAGCTATTTTATAAAGGGACTGTTAATTACAGAAGGCTTTATTTATTTGATAGCGTAGCGTTTACTTTCCTGGCTTGACTTTATTATTGCAGGCTGTTCAACTTAGGAGAAACTGTATCAGGCAAGGCTTGAGGAGAACAGTAACAAGTTTATTTTAACAGGAGTATAACATGTTTAACTGTTTCTTCAAAAGAGGCACAAATCTTGATGGTTACATTGGAAAGATTTCATGAGTAATCTCAGGCACAGACTTCAAAACGTTTCACAGCAGGTACAACAGGCTTAAACCTAGCCAAACCTTGATTCTTAATTCAGAATCAGCAATCCCCTGTAGCTCTCTCACTACCAGGTCCTTCTCTGCAACCACTTTGGTCACCAATTGATTCCCTGAATCTCCACCCTGAGATTCAGTCTTTCCTATAGCACACCGGCTACAGACACAGTTCCTGAATCTCCACCTAGAGACTCAGTCCTCTCAGTAGCTCTCCGGCTACTCACTGACTTTTTAAAACAGCTGCCTCCTGAAGAGGCAGTTGGGTCCGCCCCTGTTGCTATGGCAACTCAGCTAACGCCAAGCCACCATCTCCAACAAAACACAATCCTACATACTTACCATCCTTAAACCACTGTTTAAATTACACATAACCAAAGGAATAAAATTTACACATCGTCACAGTGACACTGTCTCAGCAACCTATGTAGAGAATTATCACTATAAAACCTTAATAAGTACACCACAAAAACAGTGGAATTATCTCTCATGTTCTAATTTTTTACATAATTAATAAACTATAACATTATGTAATAAAAACAGCAGTTATCTGTGACTTGTTAGCAGATTATTTCAAAAAATATAACATTAAAGGTCGCCACATTTGCAGTCGCAGCCCAAAAAATCCAAACTAAATTAGTAAAGTCCTCAGTGGAGGCTAGAAATGGGCGAAAAGATAGTTTGGGATGATACAAATTAGACTTTGTTACCGTTATCGTGTCACTGCTACTATAATTTTAAGCAGCCAGTCTATAGAATACATTTTAATGTTCGTCTGGGAAATTGCTTATTGTACTTCTAAGGTTGCATATTATTTGATGTCATGGCCTATGGCTGGTACAATAAACCATTCAATCATATAACAAAATTAGAAAACTTTTCTGTTCCTGGTTTGAAAATGTTATTTCCTGTTTAATTGTGTGATACTTACTTGAAAGTAGTTGTTATACTCCAGAAACTTCGTTTTTGTGTCTGCAACAAACTATGTCTGCAACAAACTTGAATTGGTTGAGACTCTGAGATATTTATTTAAAAACTATAACAAAATGTGCTGCAGGATGTCCCGCCAAAACAAAGTTTTTGCAGTTTAATACACTTTTTCCACGTTTTTATGATAGAACCAATTAAGAAATTACCCAGGAACAAACATTGTGTTACATACTGTAATATATTGCTTCCAAATCATGAAATTTGTGGGCATTCCTCTTCCAATGTAGTGTGCAAAATCAAGCCTTTTGTAATACAACCTGAACAATATTAAGATTAGATGGTAAATGTGATTGTAATTGGTTTAGCTCTAATGTTAGAGGTAATTTTATCCTACATATCACAGTTTGGCTCATTTACTGTATTCAGATATCTAAAGCTTTCATTTTAAGTAGCAATAGAGGTTATGCTCTTAAGTGCAGGGGTTAAATATGAAGTCCGATTGATAGAATACTTCACCCCAAAATGAAGCAAGATTAGCCTATTACAAATTTGGAAATGGATTTGTATTGGAGCCCATCATCACTTTTGCTGTTGCCAACTAGTCTTTCATTCTCAAGCTTTGATGGTAGGGGATGCATTATTTTAATGAAATAGTACCAAGGAGGCCAGAGGCCTGCTTCCCCCCATCTCATACATAAGTAGGAGCTCCAAATATCCCTCTTATATTTACATCTGCTCCTCAGGTATCTACATTTGAGTTGTAAGGAGAAGGAAAAGGGCCTCTGTTGAGCTTTTGGGTATTTCTGCTGTGTAGATGCTGTAACTCTATCATTCAGAATAATATAAAAAATTGATTAAAATACAGTTTTAAAATGTTGAAATGTGTGTTATTTTTAAATACAGGACACTGCTATGAGCAAACTGTGGTTCAAACAAGATGATAAATTTTTCTTACCCAAAGCTTGTCTCAACTTTGAATTTTTCAGGTATGCAAACATTATATTTACAATTTATCCTACTAAGCAGAGCATATATTTGTAAAAACATTATTGTCAGCTCTTCCAGTTTTTGCCTCAGCATTATGATGAACGGTGGGCTGTTTTTGTGGTCGGTTTCTCCTGTTGGAAGACACAGTTGAAGAACTGCTTTTGTATGGAGGGCATTTCTTCCATTCCAAATCAGATAATCTGTGATACAGCCAAGGTAGAATTTTTCAGCTCATGGATCATGGAATAAGCAACTGAATATAAATAAGCTTAAACACACTTCTGTACATAAACAACTATGCCTGGATCCAAGCAATTGTCTTTGGTTTTTTCATGCATGTTGGAATTCTTACAGTTGCCCTCTTTTTGGTTATTTTGGGTTTTTTTTTAAAAAAAATACAGTTTGTTTAGCGGACCTCAACTTTGGGATCAAAAGAGTGTCTTCTTTTATTCAGGTGTGATTAAATGATCTACCCGAGTCTGCAAATATACACATTTGGTATTCTTAATTTCTTCTTTAGGTGGTTATGCAATTTTATGTGATGCTGCCTTTTAAAAAAGATATTGAATATGTAAAATGCGGCTCCTTTGCCAGAAACTGAAAATGACCTCTTGGAGTTGGTTTGTTGCTCCTTGTTTTATAGAGAATAGCTTTTTAGATGGGATATATTGTAATATTCACATTTTCTTTCTGAATGAATGCATTTGTGTTAGTGTGTTGGTATATCACAAAAAAGTCTAAATGCAACCCCCAATTTTTATTAACACTGATACAAAAACAGGAGAACAAGGTATGAGTAACTCAAGCAGTATTTCTGTTGTAATTGTAATTGTGCGTTGCTCAAACATCTGCCATTGCCTGCTTTGCAACATTTTATATGGGAAAGTTGGAGTCGGTGAGGCATGGTCCCAGTCGCCCTCTCCACTCAATTCCAGTTGCATGAAAAAGGCAGACTGAAAAAGGCTTTAATCTGCTCTTCGTGCAGTGTTCACTGAAGCTTAGCAACTGTCTACACTTTTCTTTAAAAAAAATATTTAGCACACAGAGAATTATTCGTATTTTTAGAAAGTCCCAAATCGTGTGAGGCAATTTGGGAAGAAAAAATGCCCCATGAAGAAAAAATGGGACTGTTCCATAACGGTCCGTTGTGTATTTTCATATTACATTGCCTTCTTCCTCAGGCTCTGCTAGAGTAGGTAATTCTGCGGCATCTCTGAATTTGATACATTAGAATCATTCATCCACTCCCAATGTTGATATTCTCTTTAAATAATTATATATTTCATGTCAATCTCATTGTTGTGTCCAATGAACAGAATGTTCAGTTCAGAACTGTGATTGGCTAAAATGGGCTAGTCAAATAGAGAGGCAATGAGGACATATGAGAAAAGTCAGAACAAATAAGAAGACAAGGGGTCCTTCCACACAACCATATAACCCAGAATATCAGGCAGATAATCCGCAATGTGTGCTTTGAACTGGGTTATCTGAGTCGACACTGCCATAAACCCAATTCAAAGCAGATAATGTGGTATTTTATCCAGCTGTGTGGAAGGGGACAACGTTTCATATCCTCCTTTGTTTGTTTTTAAAAGCCCACTGCATTCCAGCCACTATTAGAGTTGGCCTTCCTCAGGGGCTACACTAAAATATAATTCAATTCAGTACATTAACAAGAACAATACAACATTAATTTAAAGGTAAAGATTTCTCCTGACATTAAGTCTAATCGTGTCTGACTCTGGGGGATGGTGCTTATCTCCATTTCTAAGCTAAAAAGCTGGCGTTGTCTGTAGACTTCTCCCAAGGTCATGTGGCCACCATGACTGCATGGCATTCTCTTATCTTCCCGCTGAACCGGTAGCTGTTGATCTACTCACATTTGCATGTTTTCGAACTGCTAGGTTAGCAGAAGATGGGGCTAACAGTGGATTACATTATTTAAAAACATAAAGATTCTATTATTCTACATAATATTGCATATTCAACCCTTTACACAATGTTTGAAGCTATATAATAATCTCCAAAGCAATGGACCATTAAGCAAAGAGAACTAGAGACTAGAGAATTCTCTTTCTTAATGGTCCATTTAATGATATTAAATGGAATTATATTTGTATTTTTAATGAAGCCCCTGAGGAGGAAAAAATTGGATCTTTAAAAACAAATAAAGCAAGTGACCATCTATCAGCATGTGGAGCTTTGTCTTTTGGTTTGCTTTAGCCCTGGCTAATCCTTCTGTCCCATTTAAAGGGGAATTACTTTTTTCAGGCTGAGTTTCATTGCACTCCCAATTGGATCTGACCAGCAGCTCCTCTTTTTAATCACCATCCCCTCTCAAGACATTTTTCTTCTTGCCCAATCACCATCCTTTGCTGTAGACACTTTCTTACAGTGAACAACAAGCAGAGAACCTTTCTATAACTCTTCTGCCTTCAATGGTTCTTTAAGTGCAGGATCAGAAATGTCTCAGTGACATGCTCTGAGATCTATAGTTTTTCAAGATAGCTTAGTATTCTGAAGGGGTATCAGATTCCTTGGAAACTATATGCTAGAGCATCTTGTTGAGCAGCATATTCTCGGTAGTCTCAATCACATTCTAAAACAGAACAGAACATGATGAAAGAACTGATGAAATTTGTCTTTCAAGGGAGGAAACACTAACTTTAGCATCATCACTATATGTTACATCCAGAGTTCAACTCCAAATAGTTATCTGTGACCTTTTAGCAGATTATTCCAAAAACATAACATTAAAGGGTGCCACATTGGCAGTCACAGCCCAAAATATTTGAGCTAAATTAGTAAAGTCCTCATCGGAGGCTAGAAATGGACATGGAGATAGTTTGTACCAGTATATATTCTATAATGAACTAAACATAAAATTTAAAAAAGTCGGTGTTCCCAAACTAGCAAATTTTATACAAGTCCTAATTCTTTCTGTCAAAATCCATCTAAGAAAGGAGATAACTATTTCAAATCAAATCATTTATTTCGGTCATTGACCAGCACAGGAAATAGAGTCACATTTTCATACAAACTATTTGGTAAGCAAGTTTGATTTTCTTAGACTTATTTGTTTTTAAAGCAACATGTTCTAGAGATAAAATCGTTAAATGCCTTCATTTTATTGTTATAGAAAGGAAACTACACCCCATTGACTTTCTGACAAGACTGTGTAAATCTTGTCGCTGTCACTGTAGACAAAGCAGTTGTAAGAAAGATAGATATTATTATTATAGGAAAGGCAAACAGTGGAATAGGTGTAAGATTGCGAAAGAAGAAAAAATTGTGGTAGAATGAGGAATGTGATCCTGTGAGTCTAGCAGGAAAACGTGTTTTTCAGTGCTGATATCTGGCCATCTCACTTATCTCTGGTAGAACACACAGTTCTTAACATAAAAATATTGCTTCCCTTGCCCAAAAGAAAGACCTTTGAATTGCAGCTATGGCTGATTTATGTATAGGATATTTTAGAGCAGAGATGGAAAATTCATAGCTTTCCAAAATTCACGGACTTCAATTCTCTTTTTTAATTCCTACAATTGGCTATGACAGTTGTCACTGATGCGAGTTGTTACTCAACATCTGGAAGAGCATCTGTTCCCTGTGGTTTTGCTAGGCAAACAATAGAATAGTAGTACATTTAACAGGGAGACAGGAAAGGATTTACATAGAGTACATGTGGGCATTTGGATCCAGCAATCAACACATGGTTGCATAGCCTCAAGAGGCAATTGCATATTCAGTTTGTCAAACTGCTGCCAGTTCCCTTCCATGCTGTGGGATACAGCTGCTGAATGTGCAATAGTACTGTAGCTTCACTTCTATAGTTTGCCCTTTCAGCATATTCTGTTTTGTAGTGGCCTGGATGGCATAACCTGTATGTAAGAGACAGCTGGGACAGTAGCTACCTTGGCAAATGCTTTCTATATAAAATCTTACTGTTCACTTATGTCATAACAACACTAGGAGTGTATTTGTACACCAAGTGAATGTATCATAATATAATATATTGCAAATATAACATAACATTGCCATGGCATACACAAGATATATTGTTTTATTGGCAGGTAATAGGGATAATGGATGGATCACAACCTGTTAGGATTGCAACCCATCAGGGATAGCAGAATTTGAGAGGAGTATTCCTTGAGTTTATTTGATGCTTTAGGCAGGCAAAAATTCAAGTAGACTTCTTTTAGAATAATAATGTTTGTTTGCTTATAACTTACAGACTTTAATGATACAGACACATTTCTTTTGAGGGTTAAAAACTTCAAAAACGTTTGGAGAGTTTGTATTTTTAAACTTATAAACTTTAGTTGTTTCTTCATAAATTATGCAGCCCCACACAGCTCTCCTCATTTAGAGTTCACTTTAAAAGAAAATACAAGCCGCAACCATTGGCTTCTAACATTGGCTTCTGCATACTAAGAAACTTCTAGCTCCAACTGACATTCTCTAGTAAGGGGCAAAGCTCAACACTCAAGTGACTTCACTGTCATTCCTTTAAAAAACTGAAAATTCTAAACCAGGAGTCCCCGAACTAAGCCTCGGGGGCCGGATATGGCCCTCCAAGGTCATTTACTTGGCCCTCACTCATGGCCAACTTTATTTATTTATTCATTTATTCATTTATTCATTTCGAGCACCTCTACCGCGCCCTTCTCAACCCCCTAGGGGGGACTCAGGGCGGCTTACAACCGGCACAATTCGATGTCAACAATTCAACATAGTAAAATATATAACAGCAACAATTATAAATAGTTAAAAACATTCAGTTAATACAATAACAACTAATAAAAGAAAAGCCAATCTGGTGGCCAACGTTTGCCAAGTTCTGTAATCTGTAAGTCCATTCAGCATTATCATTATCCTTTCCAAAGCTCTAGTCGTCATTGTCCTTGTCAGTCTGCCAGATTACCCCAAGGCCTGGTCCCATATCCATGTTTTTAACTTCCTTCTGAAAGAGAGGAGGGATGACGATGATCTAATTTTCCCGGGGAGTGAATTCCACAGGCGGGGGGCCATCACCGAGAAGGCCCTGTCCCTCGGCCCCACCAGCCTCATTTGTGATAGAGGTGGGGCCGAGAGCAGGGCCTCCTCAGAAGATCTTAAATTCCTAGGTGGGACATGGAAGGAGATAAGTTCAGATAGGTACGCTGGGCCGGAGCCGTATAGGGTTTTATAGGTCAAGACCAGCACTTTGAATTGTGCTTGGAACTGGATCAGCAGCCAGTGGAGCTGACATAATGGAGTCTGAAACGACTTGAAAGCACACAACAATAATAACAATCTTATCTCATCAGCCAAAAGCAGACCCACACTTCCCACTGAAATACTAATAAGTTTATATTTGTAAAAATTGTTATTCATTTTAATTATTGCATTGTTTTTAAGTGTTTTTTGCACTACAAATAAGATATGTGCCGTGTACATAGGGATTCATTCATGTTTTTTTCAAATTATAATCTGGCCCTCCAACAGTTTGAGGGACTGTGACCTGGTCCTCTGTTTAAAACTTTTGAGGACCCCTGTTCTAAACAGTCACATGATTGCAGCCTCTCCCACTGCTTCAGTACAAAGAGACAAGGTAACTGCAAACTACAAACAGGACACACACTTCAGGTTACAAAATGACATACTAATAAAATAGACAAGCATCACATAGAGGAGGCTTCAGATGTTGTATTCTCCAACACCAGGTAATTGACTGGGTTACCGTTGACATCTCTTCCTGGTCTATCAAGTCATTTTGCACATGTTTAACCTCCTCCCTAGATATGATTATTTCTTTCAGAAAAAAAAGTCTATATAGTCTTTTTTTCTTTATCAGTCAAATTAATACAAAACTTTAATGAGACATTAAATGGGAAGAAATAAGATTTTGATTTAAACTGGAAGAACATGAATTTAGAAGTCAAAATAGGTTAAGCCAGTAGGTGAGATATCAAAAAGCAATAGCTGAGGAGGAAAGTCTTGGCAGGTAGATATACTAGCCATTCCATTTTAATTAGTTACGGTAGTTTGTATTATTCTATTTTGGGTTTATCACAGCCCACACAAATTTCAGTGTATTTCATGTGCTTTCATTCACAAAAAAGTCCCAAAGTTTTTAGTACATGCATCAAGAAGTACTGTCTTAGATAACATGTTCAAGTAGACCTGTCTCTAGAAAAAGTTTTTTCAGGACGTGTCAACAAATAAGCAGATGCTTTAGGCACAGGATAACACAAATGTAAAAACCAAATGAAACAATACTTCAGCATTGTCATATAAGTAATAAAGATATATTGAGGCTACAAGAGGCCATACATTTTCTTAGGAGTGAGTTTTTTTAACACTGTGCCTTAAATCTGATTAAAATTCATAGGATGGCTTTGCAGATCAAAAACGTTGGTGTGACAGCCTGTTTAACCTATTTTTCCTTTAAAAACCAGAATTAGACATTGATTCAGGTGCAATATTTGTGTATGAACAGCTCAATTTTATTACAGGTTTGTATTTTCTAACTGTTGCATATCTATATATTTATACGTAGTAGATTTTGGGCCATGCTATACCCATTTTGTTTCTACTCTTAACTCTGGGTAGTCATTCTTAATATGCTGGTATTAAGCAGTATTGTTGAAACATGACTTGAGTCTTTGAGTTGTCTTTAACTTTATAAGTCTGTGCAGGCTCTTGTACGTCCTGGGGATCTACAGAATTCTGTCAGGCTCTCTTGTGTGTTACAGCCATACATGAAACCTGGTTTGATATTTGTGTGCTTAATTTAGAAATAACAACTTGGTAGTAAAAATAAACTCACAGCTGTAGTATTTCTCTTGTTCTGTGAAACTAGCAGATGTGTTCTGTGAGATTTCATCCTGATACAGATTAACTTCAGTATCATACTGTCTTGTATGGACTGCTTTGTGGGTTTTCAATTGTGATAGTTTTTAATTTCCTTATAGAATTATTCTCATTCTAATTTCTTCATACCAAACTCAAAATGCAGTGTGTGAGTTAACAATCTGTACTGTTAATAATGTTAGTCAAATCATTAAATAGGTATGTTTTTGCTCTCTGTAGTTATCTTTTCCCCATTTACTTGTGTGTTTGTGTTTGTCTCAATATCCACCTGTTCTTACTTGTATCCTTGAGGCCCAGTATGGGGGATCTACAGAATTGGGAAGTAATTGTATTAGATATTTTACTTTCAACATTTTCTTCCAGCCCATTTGCTTACGTGGATCCCTTACATTGTAACATGGCCTATTTGTACCTTGAGCTACTCAAAGACTCCCTCAACGAGTATGCATATGCAGCAGAACTAGCTGGCTTGAACTATGATCTCCAAAATACCATCTATGGGATGTATGTAAGTACCCAAATCAAGGAGACTCCTTAAAAGCCTTAAATTTACTTCCATGAATCAAAAAGCTACAGCAAAATTTGATTTGCTGAAGCATATTTAAAATCTTCTTCCCAATCAAAAATCTAATTTTTGTTCCTTTTTCAACCTTGGTTTCTGACTATACTTTCTCATAATTTGAGTTTTCACTGAAATCTTTTCCTAAGTCTTCAACACTTCCATTCACATTCAGGACCTTTGGCTTCATTTTGCATCATTTGTCAGATTAGCTATAAGATTTCCTCTCACTTAAAATTACACTCTGAACTGGAGCGAAGACTCTATTCCATTCTTCCAGTTTTATGAAAGGGCGTCCAATGAAGAAAATTCTTTACTATGATTTCATTTCTTCATTCCCAAGAATATTGGTTATGAGGCTGCATATACATACTCTTCAGTCATGTTTCTTCACCCATTACCATGTCGCTGCTTGAAGTATCAAAGCATCCTTTTTTTTTCTTTTTGTTAGTCGCTACCTTTATGCTGACCCTCTCCATTGCAACATGACATACCTGTTAATCAGGTTATTGAAGGATGATTTAAAAGAGTATACATATGCAGCACGCCTCTCAGGTTTGGTCTATGCCATTGCATCAGGAATGAATGCAATACTTGTAAGTAAGCTGGGGGAAAACCAGGAAGGAATGAGATGGCTTGAGCGTTAAATGCCGTTTGGAAAAATGCAGGCTGCTTCATTCTTCAAAATGGCTACTCGTTCTGTGTTTCCTTGCATTTTTGTTATAACAGAAAAGCCCTTGTGTAACATCGTAACAATTTATTGAATGGTTTGGTTGTGGTTGGCTTGTGTTTTTTTGTGAGTTTTTTGTAGTGTGCTTTATACAGGATTATTAACCTGCATGGTTAGTTATTTGCATAGGGGCTTTGAAAGAATAACAGTTTTAAAATAATAATGGAACTTTCTAACCTTTCAATCTTTTGAATTGTGAGGTGTACTAAAGAAAACTGTGCATCCACCTGAATGTTCTATGGCACTAAAGATTAATATACATCTATAGCAGTGGTGCTCAACCTGTGGGTCCCTAGGTATTTTGGCCCACAACTCCCAGAAATCCCAACAAGTTTACCAGCTGTTAGGATTTCTGGGAGTTGAAGGCCAAAGCATTTGAGGACCCATAGGTTGAGAAGCACTGATCTGTAGGAACATAAGTATTTGTAGAAACTGCCCTCCTCAACATAGGCTTTACTAAATATTACTAAATGTTTAACTGACTCTGAGAAAAATGGCACGTTAGGGTCAAATAAAATTGACAATACAAAAAGCCTTCGACAATACAAATAAAATTGAGTTGGTTTTTTTCTGCATTAGAAAAAAACGGTCTTATACATGGCTGCTTCTTAGATTTTATTCATCAGTGTTACAATATTATAGATCTACTTAAGGCCATAAAGAGGATGCATTGTTGTCTCGTTGAACATTGTTGGATGGTGTCATCTTGAATGATGTAGAGTTTTCCATAGTAAAATTGATTGAAAATACAAACACTGGGGGTTTTATGTTTAAACGGCTATTAGCTTTTTGTTTGTTACTATCTAAATTTATGTTCTGCCATTCATAAAATCAGAATCATAGAGTTGGAAGAGACCTTGTGGGCCATCCAGTCCAGAAACAGGAAAATCGCATTCAAAACACACCCGACAGATGGCCATCCAGCCTCTGTTAAAAGTCTCCAAAGGAGCCTCCATCACACTCCGAGGCAGAGAGTGCCACTGTTGAACAGCTCTCATAGTTCAGAAGTTCTTCCTAATGTTCATGTGGAATCTCCTTTCTCTTGTTCCACATCGTAGTCTCCAGGGCAGCAGAAAGCAAGCTTGCTCCATCTTGGAACTCAAGTTGGTGAAGTTAGTGTTCTCAGAGAGCCTCCCATTGAATTGCTGACCCAGATATACTTAGCTTCAGCAATATTGCTAAATCAACTGTCTTCAGACTACAGCCTGGGATCTAATCAGCATAATTTCCAGCCAATTCTAATTTCTTCGATCATCTACCATGGGCATTCCCATTTTGTATCAACCAAAAAGTACTTCAGAATTTTGCCCTGTTCATTACCCAGATGCTGTGGTTCTGTTCCGTTGAGACGTTGTTTATGACTTTGGTGACTTTGTCGGAGGCTGATAATGCCTTCAACAATAATGTATAATTTCTGCATCACAGGATGGGATAAGCAGCATTTTCTCAAAGAAAGGCAAATGCACATGCAGGGTGAAAAAGACAGAAGGATGCGGTAAAGCAGGGTTCATGGAATATTAAAGTGGTATGCATTACGCAGAAGCAGTACTTCAGTGTGAGTGCATGTCTATATGAGATGGTTAATCCAGTTATGCAATAACTTGAGGAAGCTGTCATCTTGATGTCCCAACAGTTTTGTGATATCCTAACTTTCTTCATAAGAATATTATAAACCCTTTTGCTTTAGAAACTGTGGAATGGAAATCTTTCCTACTACATTTGCTCTAGATTTTGATATCCAAGGATACTCATATTTTTCATTTGGAATAATAATTACAATTCTTCTGGGAGGTTATTGCACTGTTTTTTCTTGTTTTCAACTCGGAAAATTCTAATGAGGAGTTCCCTTATTGCCTTGTGTGATAAACAACAGTGCTTTCTTTGCTTTCTTTGCTTTGCAGTGTAGAACGTGATACTTGCTCTGCACTGTAATTTCACTTCCACAGTGGTTACCAATTTAGCCTCATGAGTAAGTAAAAATATTAGTGAAACTGCAGGAATTGAATGCAACTGCTGCAAAACATTAAGATTTCTATTAAAGTGGAAGAAAACCTTTCCTGATGTTAGGAAATGGCTTTTTACTACACAAATGGAGATCTGTAATTTATTTGAAAGGATTGTTTCAAATATATAGAACAACTTCTTATTCTCTTCATTTAGCTGTCCGTGAAGGGTTACAATGACAAGCAGCATATCCTACTGAAGAAGATTATTGAGAAAATGGCCACTTTTGAGATTGATGAAAAAAGATTTGAAATTATCAAGGAGGCGGTAAGCCATCAAACACTTTGCTTTGAATCTAAAGAAGAAGCATGCAGTGCTATTCAAATTAGGGAAGACACTATGTATGAGTTCAAACTTACCAGTGAGACTTTTGTTGTCCTACTCTGTGACTGTTGGCTGTTGATTCTTGATCTCTTTACAAATCAAATGATTTGAAATAAATTGTCTCCATCAGTTAAATAGATTTAACTTGTAAAACACCAGTTTCAGTTTATTTACTCATTGTTTACTCAATTTTGCCAATGGGATTTTTATGCTGAAGTTTTCTGTGAATGGAAAAAACCCTGTGAATCTTAACATTCAACATTATGTGAACATGAAATATCACCTCATGTTGGCAGCAGCTTTTTAAACTACAGCTCTGACCTTCTGAAATCATCTGTTCAGCCTTTGCAGATGTATTATTTCCCTAGCCATTCAGACATTTGGGAACAGAATGCAAGATCAGACTTCTGCTTCTCATTCACAATTCTGGTGTTTTATCAGTGCTAGCATTAACCACAGCTCTTAGTTAGTTGTGCTAACTAATTTCAAACCCTGGTTTCAAATATCAAATACAAGGAGCCTGGCCACCTACTTTAATATCTTTTTGCTTTTATTTGTATATGTATTTTGAATTTAAAAGCAAAGAATGTGAAGGGAATCAGCACTTTGCACAACGTCAGTTTTTAACTATTTTGTATTTTTGTTTTAATATTGGTAGTATATGCGATCGCTTAACAACTTCCGAGCTGAACAGCCCCACCAGCATGCCATGTATTACCTTCGGCTATTAATGACAGAAGTTGCCTGGACCAAAGATGAATTAAAAGAAGCTTTAGATGGTAAGCTTATACTGAATGTGAACATCTTTTCTTTCTAATTGTTGTCTCCAAGTAGAGCTAGAAAACCTGCCCTTAAACCCTAGAGAACTGCTGATGGTTAATGTATTGAACCAGTGGACCAACTTATTATAGTCCAAGTTAAGAAGTTCCTAGAGCAATCCTTCATCTGTAAACTGAACATAGAGGTTTATTTCTTCTCAACCATGCGTACAACTGGCTTAGTGTTCCCATTTCATGGAGGGCTTAAAACTTTTCAATACTTGCTGATGGTTGAAAAAGCTGCCAGAATTCTCTTCCCTGTACTAGAGTTTTAGCCTCCAGATTTAAATTCTGGGTAATCCTTAATGGTTATCAAAGCCTCATTGGTTTGAAAGGAAAGATTAGAGTAACTAACCATTAAACATTTAAAATAAACCATTGAATAAGTTTAGCCAATTCATCAACATAAGGTATTTAAATGATATATGTAAAATAGTTTAGTCCCAAAAACTTCAATTAACGTCAGCAGAAGGTAGGATGTCCAAAATCCAGTTCTTTCCAAAGGATTCTTGGATGGGAACTTTGATTAAAGCCCAGAACATGTTTGGCTAAAACTGGGGCAGGGATGTATGTGACTCGGAAACCTTGCTACTAATGTCCCTCATCAACCAGGTGTAAGTTAGACTCTTGTGGGTTTCCACTCAGCCAACTTTGTAACTGCATGATCTATGATCTAACTCAGGTATGGGTAAACCCAGGCTCAGGGGCCGAATGTGGCCCCTTGGGCTCTTTTCTCAGCTCCTCCTTTCTCTCACCATCTTTCCTTCTTTCCTTCCTTCCTTCCTTCCTTCCTTCCTTCCTTCCTTCCTTCCTTCCTTCTCTCCTTCCCCCTCTCCCTTTCTTCCTTTTCACCCTTTTGTCCGTCCTTGCTTGCCTCTTTCCTCCCTCCTTCCCCCCTCTTTTTCTTCCTTTCTTCCCTTTTGTCTTTCCTTCCTTCTCTCTTTCCTCTCTCCCTCCCTCCATTCCCTCCCATCCTTCTCTTCATCCCTTTCTTCCTGCCTTCCTTCTCTTTTTTCTTCTTCCTTTCCTCCTGGGGGATGTTTAGCTGGGAGAAGAGAAGAAAGAGAGGTGTCACAAGACCATGTTTCAAGATTAGAAAGGGTGTCCCATTGAGGAGGAGGGGGAAAACTGACTTTTTTTCTGCTGTAAAGACCAGGGCAAAGGGGAGCAATGGTTTCAAATGACAAAGAAAAATGCCTGAAAAGATTAGGAAGAACTTTCTGGAGAGTGGCATAGGCTGCCTTGGAGTATGGTGGAGTCTCCTTCTCTGGAGGCTTTTCCACAGGGTCTGTCTATTGGGAGTGCTTTGATTGTGCCTTCTTCCATGGCAGGGGATTGGACTGGATGGCCCTTGGGGGTCTTTTCCAGCTCTAGGATTCTAGGATTAGGCAATACGAGGTCTAATGGATATACATTTTCTCCCATCCACCATCTCATCCTGACTAGGGCTAACCCTTTCGGGATCCAAACGTTTCCCGTCTTTCCTTCACTTTCTGCCTCTGAAAGAGAAGAGAGGGGAGGAAAGGGCAGGGAAGGGGCTTTGAGAACCCCCTCCTTCCTGGCCCGCCCACCTCACTCTAGCCTGCCATGCAGCTCCCAAGTTAGAAAGTTTGTCCATGCCTGGTCTAAGTCATTTGTGGCTGCTTGGTAACTTTAGGGTGAGTGCTTCTGCATCCCTGAGTGCTTCTGCATCTCCATTACAGAGTTGTCAAACTTGTGGCCCTCCAATGTTTGGGCCTCCAACTCCCAGGAGCCTAGCAAGCTTGTCCAGTTGCTAGAAGCCAAAGTCTAAAACACCTTGAGGGCCACAAGTTTGGCACCATGGCTCTAAGAGAAAGAGATTTCCTAGTTTTGGAGTTGCCGCTTTCAAAGAACGGTTTTCCATCAGCTGTGTTTATGTGGGATCCTCACCTTCCCCCATACACAACAGTCAACCCCTTCATCAGGGTGCCCAAGCGCTCTGTATAGTACTTTCATCAGGCTAGAGGGCTACTCTGGGGCCCTTTCTTTGATGCTGCTGGTATGAAACAAGTGCTAGTGGGGTGGCCCTAGAATGAGACAATAGACAGATGTGGGTGCTGATCTCTGATATTTCCCCCCAATCTCTGATATTTTCCCCAATCAGTTCTAAAATTGAAGTTGTATTTGTCTCTCTCCCTGATGTCAACACAAAAGTAAACATGTAGGCATATCAAACACAGGGTATACAGATCTTCCTGAAATTTACCAAAGAGAGTTTGGAAGGGGAAAGATAGGACTGAAAAGTACAGAAGTATATGTCGTATCTCCACTCCTCCTCCTCTTCTCATTTGTCTTATATACCCATTTTTCTACTTGGAAGCCAGAAAAAAACAAGCAAGCCCACATAAACAGTACATGTCAAGTTAAACTGGTGTAGAATAAGGGACTTGATCAATATTTTGGGGCCCGGTGTAGAGCACAATACTGGGTGAATTAGACTAAACATAAGCCTGATTTTGCATTTGTTTTACAGTCACCTTTGGATTTCAATGCACATCTCATTGAAAGAAGTGTAGTGCAAATGGTGAATAAACTGCAAGAGAGGATTTGGTGACTGCTTAGATGTGACTGGACATAAAAAAATGGTAGCTCTAGCTAGCACACAGAAATGCACGCACACAGAGTTTAATTCCAAAATGACCACTGGCCTTTAAGTCTGCCTTTAGAAATAATTGCTGTCAAGATGATTGACATAGCTTCCTAGAGAAAGATAAATCCCATGTTCTTTATGTAGTTAACAGCTTAAGCTTTATCTTCAGCCACCACCTGAATGACTGTTACTATTTTTGAAAGTGGATGTGTCTTTAGCTTGATTGCAGCACAGGGTAGTCTTTACTTTCCTTTCTTTTCCTTTTTTTTCTGTATTGGAATCTGGGTCAAACGACATATGAATTCTAAGCAAGGCAAACTGTGCAGTGAGCACAGCAATTTAGATCCTGAAACTTTTCCAAACATGAGTATTTGTGAAGAAAACACCCACTCTCTTTTGGTGATGGTTATGATTTTTTATTATTTCTGCTTAAGAAATGTGTTTCATTTTAGAATAATATACTTTTTTTTCAAATGGAAAACATGATTGATTTTAAATGTCAAAATATCTGTTGTAGATGTCACTCTTCCCCGCCTCAAGGCCTTTATTTCTCAGCTGTTGTCACGGTTACACATTGAAGCACTTCTCCATGGCAATATAACAAAACAGGTTAGTTTTGATGTGTTTTTCAGATGAAACAGATTTATAATGGCTACATGAACTTAAAATCAAGTTTTTTAGGTTTCTATATAGCTTGGGTTGCTTTTAAAATCTTCATATATTTTCAGTAGAATAATAAAGGTTGTCTTAGATGTTTCTTTATTCCCTGTTTCTCTTTTAATATATCTTTGTCTATATAAAGATGTATAAAATAAGATGAGAAGCCCATATAGAAAAATGGAATGTTGTCTGTTTGAACAGTAATCGGTATAGATTATATGTATCCAAATTGGACATGTGTTAGGGGTGCTAGAAGTGTTTTGTTGTATTTTACACTCTGGTTTATTTATTTATTATTTATTTATTTGCTTCATTTTTATACCGCATTTTTCAGCCCTTAACAGGCGACTCAATGCGGTTTACAGTGCAATTAAAACACAACAATACAACAACAGGATCGACGACGTTGATCCACAACAATTAACAATCAGACAGGACAAATCAACAAACAACATATATAACGCCTCAATTGAAATCAGATCCGTTCTCATAGTCGTTGTGCCGTTCCTATGTTCCATTTACCGTCTTCCTTAATTAATTACTGGTTATTTCACAGTGGCCTTTTGCCTCTGATAAGTCGCCATACAAACACCACTTCTTATAGATTGAGAAACCCATTGAACATAGCAAGCTTTTGACTTGGGCAGGATCTACACTGCTAAATAATCCAGTTTAACTGCATTGAACTGTATTCTATGAGTCTACACTGCCATATAATGCAGTTCAAGGCAGTTAAACTGTATTATATAGTAATGTATTATATAGTAATGAGACCTTGGAAAAAGTGTAGGGTGGGCGTTCTGATTGGCTACAATTTCTAGAATATCTCTGTGAGATATTCATTGAAAAAATATAAGAAATGTGCCGAATGATGTTTTTGCAGTTTAATAAACTTTTCCCATGTTTTTATGATAGAACCAATTAGGAAATGACATTTATAATCCAGGAACAATAAATCATGTTACACAGTGTAATCCTCATTAAGATAAAGGTAAAGGTTTCTCCTTGACATTAAGTGTAGTCATTTCTGACTCTGGGGGGTGGAGTTCATCTCCATTTCTAAGCTGAAGAACTGGTGTTGTCCGTAGACACCTCTAAGGTCACGTGGCCTGCATGACCCTATAGAGCGCAGTTACCTTCCTGCAGAAGCAGTACCTATTGATCTCACATTTGCATGTTTTCAAACTACTAGTTTGGCAGAAGCTAAGCCTAAGAGTGGGAGCTCACCCTGCTCCCCAGATTCAAACTGCCAATCTTTCTGTCAGCAAGTTCAGCAGCTCAGTGGTTTAACCTGGTGCACCACCATGTAGCATACTTTATAAAGGAAAATCAGTGGAAATAACAATCGGAGGGAAAATGGCAGCGCTACTGGTTATTACTGCCATCAGTGTTGGAACACACAGACTGTGTTACATTCATTCATGAGATGAGAAATGTGCACTGAAGGAGTCAAGAAGAAAATTGTCTTTCTTAGGTTGCAGCTTCTCTCAATTCCTTTTTATAGCTTCTCTTTCACTTTGTGAACTTTGTGGCTCTAGACAGTGACAGCTATGTCAATTTCTGTATACAGATAATGCGACTAGTTGCATTCGTAGGAACAGGAGTCACCCTATTACCATGTAGAACAAAAACTGCATGTATGTTCTTGCCTGTTAACAATTCTATGCATTCCCACTGGAAAATTATCAGGTGATGAATAAAGTCTGCAACAATTCTTTTTCTTTAGGCTGCGCTAGGAATGATGCAGATGGTTGAAGACACCCTCATTGAGCATGCTCACACAAAACCCCTGCTTCCCAGTCAGCTAGTACGATACAGAGAAGTGCAGCTGCCTGACAGTAAGTTGTCCTTCTAGATGTAAGCTCATTTAAAAGTGAGATTCACACTGCATGGAACTTGAAAAAACTGAGGACAAATATCCTTTCAATCACCTCTAATTTTAAAAACTGGCATGGTTTCGGTGGTAAACTAAAGAAGTCTTCAGAATCAATTGGTTTGCAAAATTAACACACATCTTTTTGTAGCATTAGATGGGGGAAAAACCCTGCCTCGTTGAATACAATGTAGAATAATAATGCAAATGAAATGTTTAATTCTCAGTACTTGACATTCAAATACATGTTCAGAATTTATTCACAGTTTTGCAGTGTGGGATAGTAAAACCAATAGAAAATTTTTGAGTTACAGATTGAGTTACAGATTGCTTTGGGAATATTTACTAATGTACACAATGGAAGCACTATTTACCCAAACCCTCTTTGGCATTGTTTCAGGACACATACATATTTGATGTACTGATATAGTTGAAAGGCAACATCTTTTGCTTATGGAAAAGTCACATTGCTAGAAATATAGTGCCTCACTTGGCCCCTCATCCATGACTTGCACATGCTAGATATATGTAATGCTCAATACCAATATAGACGCTTTTCAGCTGTTTTGAGCTAAAAATTCTGAACATCTTTGACAGAACCTGTAGCCAATGTTTTTGCCAGCTGGAGCTTCTTGTTGCTAACGTTCAAAACATCTGAAGAATTAAACTCTGAGAACCATTGCACCTAGAATGCATTGCTTCACCTTCAACTTATATTTTGTTTATTTTAAGGGCTGACTCCTTTGGCTCTCTTCCAGAATGACCTTTTGTATGTCTCCTATGTTTTTGTAGGAGGTTGGTTCGTCTATCAACAGAGGAATGAAGTTCATAATAATTGCGGCATAGAAATATATTATCAAACAGATATGCAAAGCACCTCAGAGAATATGTTTTTGGAACTTTTCTGTCAGATTATCTCAGAGCCTTGCTTCAATACCCTGCGGACTAAGGAGCAGCTAGGTGAGCATTTGGTTCTCTGTCTTTTTGTAATTCAGTATGCAGCCAACCTACTTTTGTGGGGTTTAGAGGGCGCAGGACCCCCACAAAAGTCAGAAAACTGAATATCTCTTAAGCCCTCCAAACACACACACAAAAGTACCTGTATTTATGGGGTGACTGTATACAGCTACATATGTGTTACCTGAGCCTTCTCTTGCTTAGGTAGGTAGGAAACAGATGACATGGCAATGTCATAGCAGGGAGAGTTGATAGTGTGAGAGTCTACTGGGCAAACAGATGACTACCACCAGCCCCTTCTCATTACCTTTGCCTATCTCCCACTGCCATTCTTCCCACTTCAACTTTCTCTTCCTCCTCTCTCCGACCCAACCTTCCCAGAAACCTGCCCACCACCTTTCATGCCTTCTCATGCTTCTTTGTCCCATTCTCTTGCCCTGCTCGCGCAAATGAATGTATGAAAGAATGCAAATATCTATCCTCTGTCCTCACTTCCCTTCACCCACCTGCCCACCCAAGTACATGAGGAAATGCAAATGCTCTTCTACCCTCATGTTCCTCATCTTGTCCCCTTCCCTACCAACCAAATGAAGGCAAAAGGGAATGCATGAAAACACCTTCCTCATGCCATCCCCTTCTCATCTGCCCAAGTGAGTAAGAGATTGCACACACACACACTTCTCATGCTCCCCAGTCCCCATCTTCATCCCTCTGCCTGCCCAAGTGAATAAATGAGGGAACGCACACATACATACCCTCCCTGCTCTCAGTCCCATCTCCTTCCCCTCGCACCCGGACAAGGACATGTGGGAGGGAATGCATGCACACCCCTCTCCTCTCATCACTTCCCTGTCCCATCCACTTCCCCCTACCTGAATGAATAAATACATGCACATATTATCTGAATGGTACTCCTTTCCCATCCCTTTATCCCTGTCTGAGTGAATGCATGCACCCACGCTCCCTCCTCATACTCCCTTTTCCCATCTTCTTCCCCTCCACCCAAGCAAGCAAATGTGTGAGGGAACATGCGTGCATACCATCCTTACTCGTGGTCCCTTGTTCCAACCCCTTACCAGCTGCCTGATCCAGTAGGTGAATGAACACATACCCATATCCTCCCTCCTCATACTCTCTCATCCCATATTCCCACCAAAGCATGTATGCACCTTCTCTCATCATACTATCTATCCCATTCCCACCTACATGTGAGGTAATGCACTCACGCACCCTTCCTCTTCATGCTTCTTTGTCCAATCCCCTTCCTCTCCTCCTGAGTGTGCACATTTTTTGTGTGTGTCGAGTGACTTGAGAAACTACAAGTTGATTCTGGTGTGAGAGAATTGGCCATCTGCAAGGACGTTACTCCTGGATGTTTTACCATCCTGTGAGAAGTTGGAACTAATAGATGGGAGCTCACCCTTCTCCCCAGATTCGAACCACCGACCTTTTGGTCAGCAGTCCTGCCGGCACAAAGATTTAACCCATTGTGCCACTATGCACATGAGGGAATATACCCCTCCTTGCACTTGAATCCCCTTTCCTCTCTTCCTGTGCAAGTGAATGCACAGGAAAACACACATGCAACGTTTCTCTTTATGCACTCGCCCATCTCGCCCCCTCCCTCCCTCCCTCTCTTCTCAGGTGAGTGCATGAGTGAAAGTATATGCACATATTCCCCCATATGTTTTCAATTCTGTTCCCTTCCACACCAGTCAAAGTAAGTGAGGGAATGCACGTGTACACCCTTCACAATCTTTTATTCCCCACCCCCTGCCTGCTTGAGCAAGCAAGGGAATTACACATGAACCCTCCATTCTCATACTTCCCTTTCTCCCACTCATCTGTGAGTAATTACGCACAGGAGCATGTACAGTATATGGCTGGTCACATCAGCACCACCAGTTTGCTTTCCTTCCAGTGATCAAAGATTTGAACGCTCACTAAGTTTGGTCTAACTGAATACAGCTCAAAATGGACATCAGTGTTATTAAAGTCTCAATTGGTAGACTTTTTATTTCAGTTGCTATAGGTACAATCGTATTTGTACCCGATGCTCTGATTCAGGATGACTAAAGAATAATGAGATACGTCGAGTGTGCCTAATTTTCCCATTGCAAATTGGCATTGTTGTTTGGATTCCTTTGATGCTTCATACTATGTAATTTGGACACACATCTTATATAATGTTTTGAATACTTAGAGTTATGCAGTTGAAGAGCTTGAAGTCCCTGTTTTTCACATTAAATTGGATAAAAATAGCAGCCTCTCTAGCAGGATGGGGTTATATTCCTTTGTGTGAATGGTTTAAAAACAAATAAGCCAAGAAGTCAAATAGGTTGCTGAGAGTTTTCTGGGCTGTATGGCCATGTTCCAGAAGCATTCTCTTCTGATGTTTTTACCACATCTATGGCAGGTATCCTCAGAGGTAGTGAGGTCTGTTGGAAACTAGGCAAGTGAGGTGTATATATCACTGGAATGTCCAGGATGGGAGAAAGAGCTCTTGTCTGTTGGAGGCAAGTATGAATGTTGCAAATGGCCACTTTGATTAGTATTGAATGGCCTTGCAGTTTCAAGTCCTTTCTCCCACCCTGGACATTCCACAGATATATAATCCTCATTTGCCTAGTTTCCAGCAGACCTCACAACCTCTGAAGATTCCTGCCATAGATGTGGGTGAAACGTCAGGAGAGAATGCTTCTGGAACATGGCCATACTGTGGATTCCCATTACTTATTTAAAACTTCCTGTACAATAAAAAAAATGATTAAAATGTGTTATTGAAGGCATTCATGGCCTGAATCACTGAGTTGCTGTAAGTTTCTGGGCTATATGGCTATGTTCAGAAGCATGGTCTCCTGATGTTTCACCCACATCTATGGCAGGCATCCTCAGAAGTTGTGAGGTCTGTTAGAAACTAGGCAAGTGAGGTGTATATATCTGTGGAATGTCCAGGGTGGAAGAAAGAACTCTTGTCTGCTTGGGGCAAGTGTGAATGTTGCCATTGGCAATCTTGATTAGCATTTAATGCCTTTTAGCTTCAAAGCCTAGCTGGTTGCTGCCTGGGGGATCCTTTGTTTGGAGGTGTTAGCTGACTCTGATTAATTCTTGTCTGAAATTTCCCTGATTTTTGAGTGTTGCTCTTTATTTACTGTCCTGATTTTAGAGTTTTTAAATACTAGTAGTCAGATTTTGTTTATTTTCATGGTTTCCTCCTTTCTGTTGAAATTGTCAACTTCTTGTGGATTTCAGTGGCTTCTCTGTATAGCCTAATATGGTGGTTGTTAGAGTGGTCCAGCATTTCTGTGTTGTCAAATAATGTGCTGTGTCCGGATTGGTTCATCAAGTGCTCTGCTGTGGCTGACGTCTCAGATTGAATTAGTCTGCAGCGCCTTTCATGTTCCTTGATTCCTGTTTGGGCAATGCTGTGTTTGGTGGTCCCTATGTAGACTTGTCCATAACTGCATGGTATATGATCTCCAGATTTAAAATATTAAAGGGGAAATGTAACTATCATAGCAGATGAGTCTAAATGACCTTACCCACACGCCACTCTTAAGTATGTCATAGTGATGGGCCTTTATGTATCTTTCTATCTACCAAGCTCTACTCTCCTCAGGACAAATGGGGACCTTGCATTGCTCCTAAAACTTTCAGCAGACAGTGTGTGCGGGTAGAACTGTACTAGCCATTAAGGGGTTAATGATCATGTTAGAACTTAATATGAATTTACACAGTAATAAAACACGTTCTTTCTTCCTTTTCTTGAAAGCAGAAGCTTTTGATGACAGATAAGATGTGAATAGATTGAATTTGCTTATTTTTTTTCCAAGGGTACATTGTGTTCAGTGGTCCACGAAGAGCTAATGGTATCCAAGGACTGCGATTTATCATCCAGTCAGAAAAGCCTCCACACTATTTGGAGAGCAGGGTTGAAGCATTCTTAAAAACCATGGAGAAGTGTGTAGAAGAGATGTCAGAAGAAGCATTTCAAAAGCATATCCAGGCTTTAGCAATTCGTCGCCTTGACAAACCAAAGAAACTGTCTGCCGAGTGTGCAAAATACTGGGGAGAAATAATTTCTCAGCAATATAACTTTGACAGAGGTAAGGAGATGACTCAGCTCCACTGTGACTAGAATAGTAAATTTCCAGACAGAAGTCACAATCAGACACATCTAAAATGGCTATGATGAATAATAAAATAATACTAAATTTCACATCCAAATCTTGAAGAATTTTTGTTTTTAGACTACAGCCGAGATATTCTAAGAGGTATAATCCAAAAAGACGTTTCTTCCAAAGTCTGGAAGTTTGGCATGTATTTTTAGTACACTTTTTTTAATGTAACAAAATTTGAAAAAAAAATCTGATCCTCGCTTGAAAGTATTATTTCCTGTTTAATTGTGCATTAGTGACTTTGAAAGCAGTTTTTATACTCCAAAAACTTGGTTTTTGTGGCTGCCAGAAACTATGTTGAAGTGGTTGGGAGTCTATGAGATATCTATTGAAAAACCATAGCAAAATGTGCTGCAGGATGTCCCACAAAAACAAAGTTTTTGCAGTTTAATAAACTTTTCCCATGCTTTTATGATACAACCAATTAGGAAATGGCATTTATAACCCAGGAACAAAAATTGTGTTACCTAGTGTTATCTGGTGCTATACAGAGAGGCAACGTGGTTAGTGGTTGTGTTGGAGTAGAACACAGAGACCCAGGGTTCAAATCCTTGCTTGGCCAGGGAAACCAGGTGGAAAGCCTTGAGCAAGTCACACTCTGACAAGAACCTGTCCTTTACCTTGGGACTGCCATAAAGCAAATGACTTGAAGGCATAAAGTAACAAATATAATACAGTACCTTATAGTTTTGAAAGAGATAATTGTTCAGTTCAGATATATCCCAGGGCTGCTTTATCTCTTTCTTTCCACAGGCTGTGAAAAAGAGGCTTGATGGAAATTTAGCACTACTAATCCCTTAGCCATGTTTAAGGACTGGGTCCAAGAAATACATTTATCATTCAGGATAACAGTATTTGCAATGGCAAACATGTGTTGAGATTTTACAGCCTTTTAAGAATATGGAAGCAAAACATAACTGTATGAATTTCTCACCATTGTTGTCCAGATAACATTGAAGTGGCATTTCTCAAAACTCTTACAAAGGATAACATAATGCACTTTTATAAGGTAAGTTGATCACAGTATTTTCAATTAATTTATTGAGAAATATCTGGAGCTGTTTTGTATGAAAGTTAAGATAAATTACGTTATAATATATGTAACAAAACATATCAATTTGGTAAAGTCTGTGATTATTTAAGCTCGATTTTTGGATGCTCCTACCAAGTTCCCTCAGCTGTTCCTCATAGGGCTTGGTTTCCAAACTATTGATCATTTTGATCCCCCTCCTTTGGACATGTTCTAGCCTGTCAATATCCTTCTTGAATTATGGTACCTAGAACTGAACACAGTATTCCATATGGACTATGACTTCCCTTGATCTCAACATTATTCCCAAATTGATGCAGCCTAGAATCGCATTGACTTTTTTTTAGCTGCCACATCACACTGTTGACTCATGTTCAGTTTTTGGTCAACTAACTTTTGTATTGCATCTTAAAAATTTGCCTAGTGTGAAGTGTTACCTGCCTTGAGTCCCCAAGGGGAGAAAGGCGGGGTATAAATAAAACAATAAATAAAAATAGATATTGAGACCCTTTTCATATGTACTATTTTCAGCCAGGTGTCACCCATCTTATACCTTTGCATTTCATTTTTATTGCCAAAGTGTAGTACCATATAGGCTGTGTTTTTTATTTAATTTTAGTTGTTAAGTTATAATTTGTCTTTATATGTTGGGTTGCCAAATTTCATTACTATGGATATATTGTTGTTGTGTTTGGGCATTGAATGTTTGCCTTTTATGTTTGGAATCTGCCCTGAGTCCCTCCGAGGAGATAAGGTGGAATATGAATAAAATATTATTATTATTATTATTATTATTATTATTATTATTATTATTACTAGCCGTCCCCTGCCACACGTTGCTGTGGCCCACATGGGGGTTCTGTGTGGGAGGTTTGGCCCAATTCTATCGTTGGTAGGGTTCCGAATACTCTGTGATTGTAGGTGAACTATAAATCCCAGCAACTGCAACTTCCGAATGTCAAGATTCTATTTTCCCCAAACTCTACCAGTGTTCACATTTGGACATATTGAGTATTCGTGTAGAGTTTGGTCCAGATCCATCATTGTTTGAGTGCACAGTAATATCTGGATGTAGGTGAACTACAACTCCAAAACCAAACCTACCAAACCCTTCCAGTATTTTCTGTTGGTCATGGGAGTTTTGTGTGCCAAGTTTGGTTCAATTCCATCGTTGGTGGGTTCATAATGCTCTTTGATTGTAGGTGAACTATAAATCCCAGCAACTCCCATCACTACAAATAAGATATGTGCAACGTTCATAGGAATTCATTCATGGTTTTTTTTTTCAAATTATAATCCGGCCCTCCAACAGTTTGAGAGACTGTGACCTGGCCCTCTCTTTAAAAAGTTTGAGGACCCCTGCTCTAAATGGCTTTGATGCTTGAAGGGGAGCATCTCTCCTTGTATATTCCTTTCCTTTTCTGAGTCACACCAGTAGGGAGGAGACTGCATTGTGGCAGGACATGGGAGAAGGCCTTCTCTGGCTCCCTGGTTATGGAATTCTTCATGGAGGACTTTTCTTCACCAGTGTTAATGTTATTCTGGTGCCAACTCAAAAGCCTATCCGATTTGTACATATGCTGTGGTTGGCCTTATTTTAAATTAACCATTTTTAAGTGATAAAACAATTCCATATATTTTTAGTCTTATAAAAGTATTGTTATCGTTATTTTTATATATATTTTCTACACTGTCCTGTGATTCTCAGTTATAGTATGGAATATAAATACTGACATAAATAAATGGTCTCTTGAAATAATTGGCCATGTTCTTTTTCCTGCAGGATTTGTTGGCAATAGATGCTCCAAGAAGGCACAAAGTATCTGTACATGTATTAGCAAGGGAGATGGATTCGTGTAAGTATTTACTGCAGTTATTTTCTTTCCAGAAATCTCTGTTCAGTTCTTCCCAGAAGAGCTGTTTAGAATGTAGAGCAAGCATAGTCCCACAAAACTAAATTCTGGAAGGATTTTTATGACCTCTAGTGGATGGGTAGAAGCATATTTACGCATAGAAGCCCAGGAGGGTCATTAATGTTTGGAAAAGATTTGCAGATTTCAAAACAATGAAGAAAAAAACCTTTAGTTCTTTACATTGAATAGTCCATGCAGAATATGTGGGTGTGCTACTGGAATATTTTAACGGAGATTTAGATGTGGCTGTTGTTATTATTGAATAGGTCCTGTTGTGGGAGAATTTCCATGCCAAAACGATGTAAACCTGGCACCAGCACCAGCACTGCCACAGGTAAAAAGAATTCGTTTTTCATAATCATTCATAAAAGTGTCTAAGATATTGTTCAACATGGTTATGAGCATGCTAAGCCTGAGCTTGCGCTTGCTTAAAAGTAAATACACCTATGTTAGAATGAGTAAATGCATGGAGGGTCCAGACAAGTAAGATTGCATGTGAAGGGCCACAAGTGCTTAGGAGAGACAAATGTACAATTTAGCAATAGCAGTACAAGCAAATGTTGCCTTGCCCCGCACTCTTTCTGTTTCTGCTCCATCTCTATCTCTGTTCTTCCCTCTAGTCTGTAACCCCAGTGCCTAACTTCCAGTGGTTCATTTGCACAAGGCACTGATTTGAATTTTCATGATTTTAACTGTTGTTTTAACATCTTTTAATTGTTTGGATTTTAATGTATTTGGTTATCTTCGGATTGATATGTGTTGGCATCGAATCGTTGCCTGTTCTAAGGCCGCCCTGAGTCCCTTAACTGGTGAGAAGGGCAGGATACAAATGTGGAAAATAAATAAATAATAATAATGAATTGATGATGACTTAACCATGGAGACTGCCAGTGCCACAGTGACAAAGAGGGGTTTTGAGCCACTTTATAGACCTCTCTTGAGTGAGCCATTTGTGGCCTTTCTGAAAGCTGTGCTGGATGTCTTGCTATTGTGTTATTACCGTGGCAGGAAAAGAAAACATGTCATGATTCCCCTGGAGAGTATGCTTCCAGCTTTCTTCAGAAAGGAAAATGGCTAGGAGAGTTCTTCAGGGTTACTAACGGACCACAGCCACTAAATGCCTTACTCAGACACCTCCTCCAGAGTAAGGCACTGTGGTCAAACAGGCACAGGCCTTGTTTATATTTTAATCTATTTAAATAAAAATGTAATGCTTGTTTGTGGGATTAACATAACTCACAAACCACTGGATGAATTGACACCACATTTTGACACAATACACCTATCAGACCAACGAGGGACCATCATTCAGAAAAGCACTGAAAAACACAGCAGAAGAGACTTAAAAAGCCCCAAAAAGCCCCAAAAAATACATTACAACGCATGTGCAAAACCATATATATACACAAACACACACATATATACATATATACACACACAAAACGCATATACACAGACTGGGCCACAGCAACACGTGGTCGGGGGGTGGCTAGTTAGTTTATATTTGAGCCACTGAAAGCGATATGTGGAATGACCCAAGCACTCCTGGAAAACCAGATTCCCATGAAGGAGGGAAAACTACCCTCTGTATTTGCAGACATAGGGGTTGTGCTTCTAGATGTGTTTTATAGAGTTCAGTGTTCACGTCTCAACCTGAAAGTTTGCATAGACCACAACAGTGGGAAATACCTTGCTTCTGGGACTTGATGTTGTCGCACTTTTGCTTTATTTGGGCTGGTTTGCCACTATAACCAATCTTCAGATGGTCTTGAAATAATTAACTATAATGTAAATGCTATTTTCTGGCGATATTTCCAAACATTGAATCTCAGTATAATTAGACTGATGTCATTGTCTTTTAAACTCCAGCATTTGTCATAGAAACCATTATGACCCATGTATCACCTAATGGCAGATTTTGTCAAAAAGCTGAAACGTTGCTTGTTTCTTAGCAGAGAACTGCTGAGCTGCCATACACCCTTCTAAATACTTGGTGGCTTGATGCAAATTTATCCTGAGTTAGTATTATCTCCTTGTGTACCATTTGGGAATTATTTAACCTTGCGCATTTCATTATACCTTGAAGTAGTTTATTGTAGCTTTTCTGAAACAGAGCTGTTTCTGTAACCTGTTGCAAACTCAGCTTTGTAATGTGTCGTCTTTGTTCATCACAGGAACATTGGCTTTAAAGTAGGGCTGTGTCTGAAGAAAAGGCCTACAGATATTATTGGATTTTTAAATCATTTTATGTATATGCGGCCTGGCCTTTGTCTTTCTGTCATTATGTTCCTATGTTTTGTGTATATTGTTTTATATGCTTTGATGTTTTATATTTTAATGTTATGTTGTTTATTTTATTGCAATTTGTATTGTTATATTGTAATTCTTGTTTGGGCTTGGCCCCATGTAAGCCACACTGAGTCCCCTTTGGGGAGATGGTGGCGGGGTATAAATAAAGTTGTTTATTATTATTATTATTATTATTATTATTATTATTATTATTGCCACTCCCAGGATCCTCCACTCTTAGGATTGCTGGAAGTTGCAATCCAACGATGGCTAGAGAGCCTCCCTTTGATGAGTCCTGCTTTAAATCTTGTTTAGTGTAGATTCACAGCCCACATCTTGATTCTCCAAATTTAGGCTGTGGTCGTTTTTCATTTGGTTTTAAAAACGAGTGTGCCACTATGGATATTTATGCGTGTGCTGCATTCTCAATGTATCTTTCTTGAAATGCTTATTTGCAGCCAGACGTGATTCAGAACATGACGGAGTTCAAGCGCAGTCTACCCCTCTTCCCTCTGGTGAAACCTCATATCAATTTCATGGCTGCAAAACTGTGAAGACATGCTGAGCGAAGAACTGGAAGTGGATCATTCTTGTGTGACTGCAGTGGGTTTTCATAATGAGCAAGCTTCTTAAATTGTTATTTGGACAAACTGTCCCAATATGAGGGTCCCTGATTCCTTCTAAGTTCATTCAGCATCAATGGTGTGATAAGGATCCAGCAAATTAGGCAAATAGGCCGTAGTCATATGTCATGTTTATTGTAGAGCCTCTCTTGGAGACCCAAATCAAGTGGTATATTCAAAGGTCTGTGTAGGTATGGTATATTTAACAATAGTGTGGCCCTTCAACAATTTTGTTTGCAAAATGGAATATGAAGAAGCGTTCTGGACAGACTGGTTTTACTTTAAAGGCTCTTCCTTTTCCTACAAGTGGTCATTAATCTTAAACATTTGGGGAGTTTATTTTATTGGATGTGGAGAAACAAAACATTATTAAAAGACACATAGTAATATTTTTTAAAGAGAGAGCATGGAATGGAATTTTTATTTTAAAAAGAAATGATCCTCAGAGGCAGCCAAGTCCTTTGGTTCTGCATAAAAATCTGATGAAATTAGTAAAATGCCAACAGATGTCTTCAATATAAGAGGAGTTGCTAGGATATACTTTTAATCTTTATACACAATTGGGGATGTTTTATATTCAGACTAGTAAAATGCTGGAAACACTTGGGTAGCCATCTTTTTTCTTACTAAGAGTTATCTTCTGTTAAAGCCCTTGCATTTTCTCAGGGTTACTCAAATAATCACAGATAATATTTCTTTTTATTTACATAAATGAATTGATTTTCTTCCAGTTGTTTGTTTACTGATTTAGATCCCTTTAGGGCCGCCCTCACTTTGTTTCGAATTAGCAACCAGCCAAAATGTGGCAGTGGATTTTAAGAGATATTTAAACTGTGGACATGAGACATACTTCCAAGCTGGTAGATACAACTGAGATCTTAGCATTTGTCACCAAAACACAGCTACGCCTGGATCCCCAGAGCTGCATTATTTGAATGTCCGGTGCTGGTTGTACTTCTTACAACATCAAAATATTGGTTCCATTAAGCATTATGAACCATAATCCTCATCTACCATTCTTTTCTTATCTTGATTAAAGTTTTCAAGGTATACAGACATGTCTTTCAGCCTTCAGTAATAATAATAATATACTTTATTTATATTCCGCTCTATCCCCCCGAGGAGACTCAGAGGGAATTACAGGTACATATATGACAAACATTCAATGCCGTTATTCAATTGACAGGGACAGATAGTACATAAATGGAGGCAAGGCTTCCCTCTTTTCATCTCCGGGATTCGGCTGTGCTCGAGTCAGCCATGTTGTTTCATTTTCCATGGGAAGGAGCATGTCATCCATGGACTCCTTTCCTGGTCGGTTTTTTGCTGGCATGTTTTTCAGGGTACCTTTTACCTCCCCGCCAAAGCAGTACCTTTTTATCTACTGACATTGTTTTCAAATTTCTAGGTGAGCAGAAGCTGGACTAATGGCAAGAGCTCACCCCGACCCGGGCTTGAACTGCCAACCTTCCGGTGGGCAGGTGGTTTATACTGCTGTGCTAGACCAGCCCTACGTGTGCTAGCCCGGTAGTACTGAAAGTGAGGAAGACAATGTACAGCTACATTGTTAGATCATGTCAGCAGTTACATATTATAGTCATGATACAACATGAAATTGAACCTTAAAATCTTTCAAACACTGGTTTGATGCTTTGTCGTTGTCATCTTCTGGAACTTCATGTATCCGAAATGCCAGTCATAGCACAAAATGGCGGCCAATTCGGGATACAAAACAACAGACGTAACGGCAATGGTTTTCTTGGAATACAGCACAACTAAAGAAGCTTTGTATTCAAAATTTTAAAAATGAAAATGATAACATAGGTTTCAATCTTTTTTTAGTCTTCAGTCTATACTGAATGGTCGCTATGACACTAAAAGCACATAGAGAATGATCAGGTGCTGATGAATTCATCAAAATGATTTGGAGGAGAAAATGCACTTGCATTTACTGATGTATTTTTTTCAGATATTTACTCTCCTTGAGTTCATTACATAGGTTCAAAGGTCTGGACATTCAGGACAGGGGGGTCCATCAGGAAAAGTCTTAAAAACATGATGGATTTCTAGACCCAGCTTGCCTTTCTAAGAGAAATTGTGCCTCTTTAGAAATCTGACCTGTGTAGTACTTCCTGTATTCAACGCATTGATTACCTCCTATGTCAGATCTGGCTGTATTATGGTGATTTTGGCTGTGCCACCCACTCATCTCATCATACATTAATTGCCTTGTTAATTGACAGAAGAAGAATGTCAACTTCCTGAAAACAGAGATGTTATGCCCAAGTAGGAAATAAACAGCCACTCTTAGGACACAGACTTGACCTGGTATATCTTGTAGTAAGTGTTACAACACTGCTTGATTTCACCCTGTTAAGTTTGAAAACCTCTCCCAGCTCTTATGGCAAGAAGAGGGCGATTGGAAGACAGAACTAGGCCAAGATTTCTCCAGGGTTTGTCTGTGTGTGTGTGCTGCTGAAGGTCAGCCTTTCATGCCTTTCAGTTCAGTATTCATTATAGCTGTCTTCATGGTAAAGAGGTTATCTGACGGGTAACAGGTTTTTTTCAGCATATGGGGAAAAAACAATCTGACAGCATGCTGAGCAATCGATGGACGTCTTCACCAATTGACAAGTGGCATAATGTATTGAAATTGCCACGCACACCATGGATTTGTACTCTGAATTTGGATGCTATCATATGATTATGCTGCGATGTTTAAATAAACATGTAGTTTTATTTATGGAACGCAAGCTTTGGCAGGCGAATTGGGGATTAATCATGCAAGTATTGTTCACATGTCAAATCAAAGGATTGGTGCTGAGGAGGGAATCTGCTGGAAAATTATATCGCAAAGGCAGGGAGAGTAATACAGGAGCGGTGCTTAGAGACTGTTGATAGGAAGACTGGACCAAGGAAGTTTTGATTCATCTCTCAGAGGACAATTTGTCACAAATAGATTCAGTCATTTTTTAGGGGCGGTGTGAGAATCAGTGACCTTCCAGAAGGAATAGTTTGGACTCTAGCTGCTGACACCCATGTTCTTCATTCTATCCTCCTGACCAAAAGTCAGGATTGATGGGAATGATATCCTAGTGATTTCTGGAGGTCTGTCGGTTCCTCACCCCTGTTTAGGAGAGCATTCAAAGTTGTGATGCTGTCAGCTTTCGTGAAAACATTTTTTTGCGGAGAGAATGTGTTGGTTTTTTCCTCTAGTAGAAATTTGGGTATTGATAATGGCAGTTGTATTCCCAAAAAATGACTATAGAATTATTCCGGATCTTTGATTGGAGGATCAGAATAAATTCATTAGAAAACATGCTGTTTTACAAGCTGTTAGTAAAAACCAGTCACCATTTCTTTACTTATGGAATCCTATCAGAGTTAACTTTACAGTTGTATTCTCTTTCTCCGAAATGTTCAACAGATTTTTGTGTGTCTCCTTGTTTGGTTCACAGTAACTTTTGTAGCTGTTTTTAATGAGAGAACTGGAATGCACATTTCAAAATGATGTATTTTGAGATTTGACGTTTCAGTAAATACGGTGGCCAAGAACTATGAGCAACTGATAATAGCAATTCAGTTTGTGAAATAAAAGATAATTCTTAATTTATTCAAGTAACTCAACACTGAGTTTATATTATAACTTGCACAATCATATCAGATGATTCCAGCGCAAGAGAAAACCTTTTATATTTACATAACAGGTCACTTGGTTTTCAGTTAGACTGGCAGGCTTCCGAAGTGATTTTTCAATTTGCGGAAAATAAATGTTTGCCAGCCTAATATTAAATATTGGTGCTAGGATTATAAGATAACACAGGCAATGCTTCCTTCTTTGTGACACCACATTCGCATAGTATGCACCGAATATTCATACTTGTTATTACCTTTCAAGGAATGTGGAACCTGGGCCCCAGAGATGGCCGTTCAGACAAGCAAAGAAAGCCCTCTGGATGCACACAATGTTGGCACCTTTGGTGCCAAATAGGATGCCACTCTGAAAGGCGGGATAGCTTTTTGGGAAGGACTAGAATGGTGGTTCTCCACTTGTGGGTTCCCAAGTGTTTTGGCCTACAATTCCCATAAATCCCAGCCAGTTTACCAGCTGTTAGGATTTCTGGGAGTTGAAGGCCAAAACATCTGGGGACCCACAGGTTGAGAACCACTGGACTAGGAGGAGGAGCACTGAAGAGGTCCCAATATGCCAACATCATTTTCCCTGTGATCTTCTTTCCTCGTTCATTTTTTTGCCTGTATTCCATACATTAATGGAGTACCCATGATAAACCACCAATAATACGATAAGCCTTATTTAAAAAATACCATGAATTCAGCGTGTCCATGTGCTAGGAACACAATGTGTCTATTAGCAATATTCAGTTTCTTTTTTTAAAAGTGTTCTCCAGCATTTTATAGTTTGAGTTTGGTAGAACAATGCAGTTTGATAACTCAGGCATATCAGTGGATTCTCTCCAGTAGATCCAAAGCTGCAGTGTCAACAAGCAATAATAGACTACCTAGAGTACACTGTAATTCCATTTTAGTGCTCGTTAACAACATTTGTGTAACCAACCATCAATTATGACTAGATTACTGTAATTTTTGCAAGTGCTATTTTGAGCAGTTGATGTGGAATTGGGTGCATGTTGACATAGTATGGCGGAGTGTTTGTCATACTCTTGACAATAAACAATCTGAATACAACCTTTGGAGTCTTTCCCATTGATTTGAGTTTTGCCGTGTTAATAGTCATGACTGCCAGGCTCTGGGTGTCTATAGAAAAGGGTTATTTTAAATGATGCTGCTGACACATTTAACATGTCCATGGATTCCAGGGGGCTGAATTGTCCTTACAGGAAATATAGGAAGACCTTGAACAAAATTTAAAAGATTTTACATTAAAAGAAATAAGAAGAAAAGGGGGGGGGGGGGAATGGTGCATCATGTTCAAAGCAAAATACTTTTTTCAAAAGCAAGGCACAAAAGTTTTAGGAAAGTAAATAAATGATTTTAGAAGACCAACTGGTTGTCACAACAAAAATGTAGTGAGAACATGGTTGTTGTAGGTTTTTTGGGCTGTATGGCCATGTTCTAGAAGCATTCTCTCCTGACGTTTCGCCTTCATCTATGGCAGCCCTCCTCAGAGGTTGTGAGGTCCTCTGAGGATGCTTGCCATAGATGCAGGCAAAACATCAGGAGAGAATACTTCTAGAACATGGCCATACAGCCTGAATAACCTACAACAACCCAGTAACTTGGCCATGAAAGCCTTCGACAATACAGTGAGAACATTATTTGAAGTTTACCAACTTGCAGAAAAACCCAAAAAGCCACACACAATAGCTGGAGAACTTGTATTACCTGCTTTAAAAAAACATGGTTTCTCCATTAACAGGAAAACGGCCAACGACCTTTACTTAATACTTTTGTCAAATACCACAGTTAAAAAGAGAATTGATGGTTTGGCAGCCAGTTCCAAAACACAATTATTAGAATTTGTTTGTCTCCCTGTTTTGCTCTCCAACTAGATGAGAGCACAGGCATAACAAATAGTGGCATTAGATTCAAAGCAGTGTGTTTCATGAATGTTTCCTTGTTCCTGATGTGAGCAAAAACTGGATTAGTGATCCATTTTCAGTTAATGTGTATGAACTAGAGTGGCTTACACAGCAGCTGAGGAAAACAAGCTCATAAAAGTATCCACAGATGGTGCTCGGAAACTATTGTTCAAGGGATAGAGTCTTTCAAATTTCTGGGCTCGCAAGCAAATTTTCCAGAACTATGGAAGAAGTTTAGGATGCCTTTTGTAATGATATATTTTTGTGAAAAACCATTCTCTGCTCTTGTTTACCTCTAAAATAAGAATAGAAACCATTTGAAAAACAGGAGTCAGAACAGAGTACAAGTTTCAGCTATTAAGCCATATACAAGAAAACTTCATTGCACAAAGAAGACAAATCAGCAAGACCGTTGCCATCCCATTCCCAGTCGGCCTCCTGTTATATACTCGTCCCCCACTATTGAAGGGAAACCCACTGATAACTGCACCATGTTCCCATCACCTACCTGTTGCAGTGAGCCCAGCATCCCACAACTGAAGTCTCACAACCTCTGAGGATGCTTGCAATAGATGCAGGTGAAACGTCAGGAGAGAAGGCTTCTAGAACATGGCCATACAGCCCGAAAAACCTACAACATCCCAAGCTAAACTGCTTCTGCATTTCTTTTGTATGTTGACTCACACTGCTAAAGTAGAACCCCATTCTTTCCCATATTGGTCTTCCTTGCATTATTTGTAGTAGGCACACCATTACAAACCAAGACTGAAAATCTGCGTCCAGCCGTTCTTCAACATCCTCCAAATGCCAGTGATTCCTTGCACTCCAAATCTTCTAAACAGACAGCAAGAAAACCAGGGGCTGGACTTTTACAGAAACATTTTAGTCCAGTGTTTCTCAACCTGTGGGTCCCCAGATGTTTTGGCCTTCAACTCCCAGAAATACTAACAGCTGGTAAACTGGCTGGGATTTCTGGGAGTTGCAGGCCAAAACACCTGGGGATCCACAGGTTGAGAACCACTGTTTTAGTAATTGCTTTAGTTTTGATATCAGTTGCTTTGTGATTTGTGTTTGGCATTAGTATACAGCTTTAAAATCTGTACACATATTAAGGAATTTAAAAATCAGGATGGGGAACCTTTTCCCCACCATAATTCCTGCTATTCCTTACCATTGCCTCTGCTGGGTGGAATCGCCCACTAAAACAACAGAGGGACAGAATTTCCATGTGCCTGGACTACATCAAATTTAAAACCCAATCCTAAACACACTGCCTTAATTTTAAGGTAAATAAACTTAAAGAAGTTGGGGAGAAGGAACATTTTTCTGTCTCATCCCACGTTGTTTTTGGAAGACCCTCAACCGCCTGACGGAGTTTTTGGTGGATCACATCACAGTGCACAAGTCAGGAGATTTTCCTTCTATGAACTAATTTACTTTACTTCTAAACCCCATCAATACCAACACAAAAATGTCTTTATGGGTTCAGCACTGGAACATTATCAACTCAAGTTCCTTCGCAGAGACACAACTACAGGTTGATGCAGAAACTGGTTGGAACCAATGGGATTTATTTCATGGTAAGTTTACATAAAATTACAGGCTTATTTAGGAAAGATTCTTGGTTGAAACTGATGATCTAGATCCATTGCAGTCTGGTTTTAGGCCTGGTCACAGTACGGAGATGGCTTTGGTCACCTCGGTGGATGACGTCCACAGAGAACTGGGGAGTGTGCCCTTGTTGGTTCTCTTGGACATCTCAGCAGCTTTCAATACCATCAACCATGGTATCTTTCTGGGACAACTCTCTGGAATGGGTCTTGGGGGCACTGCTCTGCAGTGGCTCTGCTCTTTCCTGGAGGATCGTACCCAGTTGGTGAAACTGGGATACACCTGTTCAGACCCCTGGCCATTATCCTGCTGGGGTCCCACAAGATTCCATTCTATCTCCCATGCTTTTTAATATCTACGTGAAACTGGAGAGGTCATCCAGAGTTTTGGAGTTCAGTGCCATCTCTATGCAAATGACACTTAACTCTACTACTCCTTTCCACCTAATTCCAAGGCAGCCCCTGGATCCTGGACCAGTGCCTGGTTGCTGTGATGGACTGTATGGGGGCTAACAAGCTGAGGCTTAATCCAGACAAGGCAGAGGTCCTCCTGGTCAGTCGCGAGGCCGATCGAGTTATTGGGTGGCAACCTGTGCTCGATGGGGTTACATTCCCCCTGAGGTCACAGGTCTGAAGTCTCGGAGTCCTTCTGGACTCAGCGCTGATGCTTGATGCACAGGAATCGACAGTGGCTGGGAGGGCATTTGCACAGTTAAAATTTGTATGCCAACTGTGACCGTACCTCGAGAAACCTGACTTGGCCATGGTGATCCATGCCTTGGTGTTACATCTAGATTGGATTACTGCAATGCATTCTACGTGGGGCTGTCTTTGAAGATAGCCCGGAAATTGCAACTTGTGTTGCACCTCAGCTGGGTTACCCCTTGCTCAAGCACTCACCAGGAAGCCCAACATAGAAATAAACAGTTTATTGGGGGGGGGGGGGCACAGTAAAAGATTAAAAGATCCAAATAGGTAAGATATAAAGTGTCTCACAAAACCACAGTTAAAACTCCAATGCAAGGGTTAAAACATGAATATAAATCCAAGGAGCAGGGTAAACTCATGAGCTTGAATAATCCAAAGACGAGGAATAAAACATCCACTTAAGTGATCCAAGAATCAAAGAACAAAACATTATCTTGAGTTCATGGTAAAATCCCCAAGACTTAAAGCAAAACTTGACCAAGGCATAACTTGAAGCGAGAACCAAGGCAAAAGATCCTTGCTCTAATTGCAAAGTTGATTGATCTGAAAAAACCGAAAGCGGGTTTCCTCCTTAATAAGGACAGCAATGCATGAAAGCATTCCTTCAGCCCTTCGGCTGCTTTTCCCATCTCCTGACTTGCACCTGGAATTCTTCCCACAGAGAAGCAGTCTTGCCTCTCTATCTAATCTCTCTTCCCGCTTGTCATTCTGTAAAAACAGTTTTGTTTTCACACAGAGAGTCCTCCGTTCTCCCAACCTGTGAATTGCCTTTCTGTTCCAACATCCCTTCTGCCTGAACAGGTCCTGAACCTTCAGATCCCTCATCAACATCCTCAGCTGCAGGCCCTGCACCCCCAGACTCCTTATCAATATCCTCAACTGGCTGAGCTACAACAACTTGTGCAAAGGTCGGCAACCAGTTTGCTAACTGGAGCTGGTTACAGGGAGTGGAAAATGCCTCTACTGAAGCAGCTCCACTGGCTGCCGATAAGTTTCTGGGCTCAATTCAAAGTGCAGGTCATTACCTATAAAGCCCTAACGAAGGTCCTGCTTACCTTCGTGACCATATTTCCCTCTGTGAACTGGTACAAGCGCTAAGATCTGCCAGAGAGACCCTTCATTCCCACCTCCGTCACAAGCACAATTGGTGAGGACAAAGGAGAGGGCCTTCTCTGTGGTGGCTCCCTGGCTCTGAACTCTCTCCCCCCAGGGAGATTAGATTAGCCCCCACCTTGTCCACCTTCCAGAAAGACCTGAAGACTTGTATGTTCCAATATGCCTTTGAAGAATAATTCAGTACTGATCAAGTTCTGCCTAGCCCTCTGCTTTTAGCAAGATCTCCAGCACTGTATTCCCAGCCTCTGACCCAACAGCCTGCGTTTGCACTAGCCCTTGTCCTGCCCTGTCAACCCCAAATCTCCACATGCCCACTTTTCCCGACTATTGGGTGGTTGTTACTTGGTTCATGTCTTATGATGTTTTAATTTTTAATCCTTGTAATTCGTCATGCCCAATTACTGTGACTTTATATTGTTTGGCTGTGTTCATTTATACTGTTTTTGTATTTAATTTTTATTTAATTTTACTGTTTGTATTTTATGTTGTATATTGCTGTACTGTTGGGCTTGGCCTCATGTAAGCTGCCCCGAGTTCTCTCGGAGAGATGGTGGCAGGGTAAAAATTAAGTTTTATTATTATTTATTTTATATTATTATATTTATTGCTTTTTTGTTGTTATATGTTTTTAACTGTGTACTTTTTTAACCTTGCTTATATTGGGTTTGGTCCCCATGTAAACCACCCCGAGTTCCTTCAGGGAGATGGAGATGGGATGTAAGAATTATTATTATTATTATTATTATTATTATTATTATTATTATTATTAGAAACACAACAAGATGAGTCCACAGCAGACACTCTCCTGGCTGTTGCATTGGATCACACGTCGAACACTTCCCAAGTGTCTAGGACTGTGTGATGTATTGGCGAATAATGCGTGCAGATCCCAGTAAGGTGGCCTTTTGCAGCTGGCAGATGGTAATCTTGTCAGCACCAATTGTGTTTAAGTGCAGGCCAAGGTCTTTAGACACTGCACCCAGTGTGCCAATCACCACTGGGACCACCTCTACTGGCTTGTGCCAGTCTTTGCAGTTTGATCTTTAAATCCTCATATCGTATCATCTTTTCCTGTTGTTGTTGTTGTTGTTGTTGTTGTATTATTATTATTATTATTATTATTATTATTATTATTATTAGAAGGTCCACCTGAGTTTGGTAGGATGATTCAAGTATACTTTGATACTCCATATGTTTAATTGTGTACCAGATTAAATGATTAAGCTACAATCCAAACCACACCTGGTTTGATATAAGCACTTCGGCAAACAGGTTTAAGGTAAGCAATCCGGTTTAACTGGTTTGTAGATTGTAACTTACTCACAGCCAATCTACATTATTGAAAGCAATTATTCCACTTCTCTGAACCAAGGATTCCACAGCAGGTTCTCATCAAAATATAGTCAAATGCCAACAGATTCTTGGTTTGCATATCTGGACAAAGCTATTTTATCTATACAGATTACCGCAAATAATCTAGTGCCAAACTGTAGCAAAGAAGACATTGAATAGAGTAATACTTGTGTGGCATGTCTTTTAGTTCCAGTGACACAGGTGTGGCTTCTCACCACCATCTCTTTCGACTGAGTTGAAAACAAACATGGTTGAACCTACGAGGATGCCTGCCATAGATGTAGGTGAAACGTCAGGAGAGAATGATTCTCGAACATATCCATACAGCCCAAAAAAACCCTGCAACAATCCAGTGATTCCAGCCATGAAAGCCTTCAACAATACAAGCTTAGTTTTCTTTAGACTGGGGAATTGAGAATCCTTTCTCAAGTTTATCAAGCAATCCAGATTCTGTCTAGGATCCCAGTAAAGCCTTCTGACTTCCCTTTTGATAGTGGTGAGAAGTAGAAAGGTTGACTTAACATCAACACTCCACTTAAGTGCTCATAAGCCTTGGAGTCTCAAGACATTTATATAGGACAATGATCAAGCTCTTTGGTAATTTATAGGATATTATATGCAATAGGCATGGTTAGGTTCAGTAGGAATCTTTGTAATTCAGAATAAATTCGGAAAGATTTGCTTTTTGAAGCGATTTCGAAGTTTTTAAGGAAACCAGCAGTCCCTTTACCCTTCCGAAGCTTTTTCTGCCATTTCTTTTACAAAGCAGTAAGTGAGTTAGAAATAATTCAGCTTTTCCCTGCTTCTGGTTCCTGGCCTCGGGTCAAGCCAGAGAAGCCGTTTTAAACCAGAGTGGATGAATTTCCTCCCTTTTCTCTCCCCCCGCCTTTTCTGTCTCAAGTCTGGGAAGTTGTTTTAAACCAGAGATGGGTGAATTTCCTCCCTTTGCTCCCCCCCCCCCCCCCTTCTGGAGTAAAACAACTACTTTCAAAGTAAAGACCACTCAATGAAACAGGAAATAACACTTTCAAGCCATTAAGGAAGGATTCGGAAGTCTCAGAAGTTTTCAAAAGTTTTGAACATTTTTTTCTGTGAAAAACAGAATTGACTTTAGAATCGAACTACCAGTGCCCCCTACATCCGAAATTAGTTTTGAATCATTTTTTTAATCAAACAAGCCTAATTGCAAACACAAATATAAAGCATATAGATTGCTGTGAGTTTTCAGGGCTCCATTGCCATGTTCCAGAAGCATTCTCTCCTGATATTTCACCCACATCTATGGCAGGCATCCTCAGCAGTTGTGAAGTCTGTTGGAAACTAGGCAAGTGAGTTTTATATATCTTTGTAATGTCCAGGGTGGGAGAAAGAACTCTTATCTGCTTGAGACAAGCGCAAATGTTGCAACTGGCCACCTTGATCAGTATTGACAATACATAAAACATATACATTCCCTTTACAGAGAAATTCAGAAAACACATTGCCTTGAATTCCATATAATGTATCATATATTCATTAGTCTTCAAACTAAGGCTCATGGGCTGAATGCAGTCTTCCAAGTTCCTTGGCAGAAACCCGCCCCCGCCTAAACTTAGGTCTGAAATGACTTGAATGTACACAACAACAATTCTAATTAACTTAACTATCTCATCAGCGAAAAGCAGACTCACACTTCCCGTTGAAATACTGGCAAGTTTATGTTAAAATTGTTCTTCATTTTAAATATTGTATTCATATTTTTTTGCACTACAAATAAGGTATGTGCAGTGTGCATAGGAATTTGTTCATGTTTATTTCAAACTATAGTCCAGTTCCCCAACAGTCCAAGGGACTATGAACTGGTCCTTTGCTTAAAAAGTTTGAGGACCCCTATATTATTATTATTATTATTATTATTATTATTACTAATAATAATAATAATAATAATAATAATCTTTATTTATACCCTGCCACCATCTCCCCAAAGGGGACTCGGGGCGGCTTACATGCGGCCAAACCCGGACAACATATTACAGCAAGAAAAAACCAAAACATAAGCAACAAACTTATATTAAAGGTGGGATAAAATACTGAGCATGCTGACTGAAAGGTTAAGTGGTTCGAATCTGGAGAGCAGGGTGAGCTCCCGCAGTTAGGCCCAGCTTCTGCTGACCTAGCAGTTTGAAAACATGCATATGTGGGTCGATCAATAGGTACCGTCTTGGTGGGAAGATAATGGTGCTCCATGCTGTCATGCTGGCCACATGACCTCGGAGGCGTCTGATTTTCTGTTGTGTTTTTGTGTTATATTGTGTTTTGTGTTTTGATGGGCATGGCCTCATGTAAGCTGCCCTGAGTCTCCTTTGGGGAGGTTGTGGCGGGGTATAAATAAATAAAATAATAATAATAATAATAATAATAATTATTATTATTATTATTATGGAGCCCCTGGTGGTGCAGTGGGTTAAAGCCCTGTGCCGGCAGGACTGAAGACCGACAGGTCGCAGGTTCGAATCCAGGAAGAGGCGGATGAGCTCCCTCTATCAGCTCCAGCTCCTCATGCGGGGACATGAGAGAAGCCTCCCACAAGGATGATAAAAACATCAAATCATCCAGGTGTCCCCTGGGCAACGTCCTTGCAGATGACCAATTTTCTCACACCAGAAGCAACTTGCAGTTTCTCAAGTCACTCCTGACATGACAAATAATAATAATAATAATAATAATTATTATTATTATTATTATTATTATTATTACGGACAATGCTGGCTCTTCGACTTAGAAATGGAGATGAGTACCACCCCCCACAGTCAAATTCAACTAGACTTAATGTCGAGGGGAAACCTTTACCTTTACTACGAGGGATGCTTAACCTATATTTTGTTCCTAAATTCTGCTTCTGCTACATTCCAACAACATAATGTTTGGTTGCTCTTTCCAGAAAGCTTCTCATATTGTTGGCATGTGTAATAAAACTACCTTTTAGCTGGCTAGGCCGAAGCCTGCTTGGCAGTAGCTGGCCTCCTGGTTGTTGAGCAGAGAAGGAGGAGGAGTCAGGCTGACTCCTGATTGGGTGTAACAATCAGGGGTGGAGTCAGCTGGATGGAGGGAAAGGGAGCTGTCTTATCTGACAGGGGAGAAGAGTCTGAGAGACAGAGAGAGAGAGTTGGATTTTTAAGAGCAGGGAACTGACAGAAGTGAGAGAACTTTTAGGGAGATCTCTAAGGTTTTGGAATAAGGGGAAGGCAGGAAGCCAGAGCTTTACTGAGTTAGAGAGAACCAGTAAAGGAGGGCTGTGCTTTAGTGAGTCTTGTAAAGGTTTCACAGATACCTTATTGCCATTTTTCTTGGGTCTGTATCCCAGGGAATACTGTGTCTAATAGTAGAACAGTGGTTTAAAGGGATTCTCAGTTATAAAAGTTATTCTGTCAGGAGAACTGTTTGTGTTCAGGCAACCAAGTTACTGCAACTGCATCAAGATTTTGTACCACTCATTTCATCGAGTTGTTGTTAAGCTAAAGTTAAAATAAACTCTTTATTAGTTTACTCTCAACTGTTGTTCGCCTCAATCCATTCGTTTCCCTCAGAAATCATTCTCCCAATACATTTCTAAACTCCAGTCAGCCATAGAAGTCTAAGAGCTCAAACACCCTTTTATTTAAAATACAATGACACCCTTTTGGTCCCTCAGGCCGGCAATTCTGAGGTGGTGGCAGCTATATTTCTAACAAGTGCTTCGGTCACTAGGGTCAGCCTTTTTGTTCCACGCTATATCTAAGGGAAGAGGTGTGTTCGTGGTGCCCACCCTGCCCGGATATCCCTCTGATTTTATTATAGCATGTAGTAGCATGCAGGCTGTGGCATCTCCAATATGTTCTTGGACTGCAATTTCTATCAGCCTTCAGCCTTTGCTATTTGGGCTGGTCACTGATGGGAGTTGCAGCCCCTCAACATCTGGAGAGCCATGTGTTCCTTGCCCCCAATGTAGGCTGCCAATAATCACACCACAGAAACAAACTACTGAAAGAAGCAAACAAGCGACCATGCTGTATTGGTGTAAAAGAAATTTGCTAGGTTATAAATGCTGTCTTCAGTCTCAGGAGAACATGGTGAATGTAGCAGTCACTTTCTATTAGGAAAATCCCAAATCCTAGCAGCATTTAGAGGCAACCTTCCCTTCCTCTTCTTTTTTTCCCCAAAGCTTTTTGTTGTGTTTTAAAGCAAAAGCGTTGAAGGAATGATGTGGCACACTCATTTGTCGTGTGCTCTGCGGAGGCTAAAAATAATGTTGACATTTAGGGAAGAGGCATATTGTAGCCAAGTTTTGCTTGTGCATGAATCTTCGCGAGATCAAAGAGGTTCTATATGGATCAGGATGAGTCTTTGAGACTGCCAGTTTCTTGCTAACTTTGCTCCTATTTTGCATCCTTTCGAGATATGCAAAAACATATCTCCCCACAATCCTCCTCGACACACTGGTCTGTATGTTGTATATCACCAGGGAACTGTAACTCCTGGAAATAATTGGGCAGAGCTTGGAAGAAAAGAATTACAAATAACAAAGATTACAAATAAGCTGTAAGAAGTTACTTTGTGTGACAAGATCATACCAATGTTATGGATCAAAAGCAGTAGAACGAGTGGATACAATTTTGCGACAGTGCTATCTATATAAATAAAAATGTAATGTTCGTTTGTGGGGTTAACATAACTCAAAAACCACTGGGCGAATTGACACCAAATGTGGACACAAGACACCTATCTGGCCAACAAGTGACCATCACTCATAAAAACGCACAGCAGAAGAGACTTAAAAAGCCAAAAAAATTAAAAATGCATTACAATGCATGTGCAAAACCACATATATATATATACACACAGAACACATATACACAGACTGGGCCACAGCAACGTGTGGCAGGGGATGGCTAGTTGCACGTAATAGCTTTAAGTTGCTTTGCTGTAAGTTTTCTGAGCTGTATGGCCATGTTCCAGAAGCACTCCCTCTTGACATTTCACCCACATCTATGGCAGACGTCTTCAGATGTTATGAGGTCACAACCTCAGAAGATGCCTGCCATAGATGTGGGCAAAATGTCAGGAGATAACGCTTCTGGAACATGGCCTTACGCCCCAGAAAACTCACAGCAACCTGTGATTCCAGCCAGGAAAGCTTTCGACCACACACCTTTAAGCTGCTATTTATGTCATGATGGTTGGTTGCTCCCATGTAGTTAGGGAAGTTAATTAATTCAGGTTTATAATACAGATTTTAGAGATTCTCAACATATTTGGAAAGTGGACTTCAATACCCTGGAGTCCTTTAAAATTCTGACGAAAACACAGAACAGAATAATTGAACCACTCACATGAGGACCATAACTATCACCATTTATAAGGACATTTTCAGAGACATTTGGTCCGATCCCATCAGCAGATCCTAATGATGAGGGATGACGTGAAAGGTAGCCCATTTCACCTGCTTCTGTGGCAGGCATCCTCAGAGGTTGTGACCTCAAATTCTTTAAACTTACTCGCCCAATGACACACAGTACTCACATCAACACAATCACCATAAACAGCTTGCATTCTCTGATGAATCTCCTTTGGGGTGACACTTTCTGCAGTCAAGAATTCAATGACTGCACGTTGCTTAAGTCACATTGACTGACTGTCTGCGCAGGGCTCCATACTGCACATACTTAACAACACAACCATTCAATGCTAAGGCTTCCCGCCAAAATGGAACTGTAGAGGAGAGTCTACTGATCAAGCCAGTACCTGCTGCATGTTACAGTATATGCATGTATATGACTTAAGTTTTTGTAAGGATCGTCTCCTGTGTATGTGTTGAGGAAAAACACCTGGATAATTGAAGCAATCAAGGATAACAAGCTTGAACCACTCCCTGAATGGAGTATAACACGAGGAGTGTTACTAATGGATTTTGGGACTTACTGAACCACTTGTTTCAAGAGTTGTCTCTTTGCACCATTGAGGAAGAAGATGCATGGATTTAATGAATAGGACTTTGTGTGAGCTTTATTTCTGCAAATGGACTGAGTTATTTTCAAAGCTGGATATTTTTGTGAAGCTGCTTCTTTGACTCTGTTCAGAGGCGGCCTAGGTAATTTTCAATGGTAAGCAAACAGTATTTTGGCGCCCCCCCCCAACCAATCATTGATATATATTTTCTGTTTGTCGTGGGAGTTCTGTGTGCCATATTTGGTTCAATTCCATCATTGGTGGAGTTCAGAATGCTCTTTGATTGTAGGTGAACTATACATCCCAGTAACTACACTTGCCGCACTTGCTCCCTTGCCTGGCCCGCTTTGGGTCCGGAGGCATGCCTGAAGACCCCGGCGGGTGCACCAAAAGTCACCTCTTCTCCTGACTTTCTCCTCAGCCATTGGGACCAAGAGAGAGAGAGAGAGAGAGAGAGAGGTGGAGATGCCCACCTTTCCTGAAGGTAGGCACAAAAACAAAGGACGGAGCGGCGGTGGGAGATACCTCCAGCCGGAGGGGCTCTCTCTCTCTCTCTCTTGGTCCCAATAGCTGAAGAGAAAGTCAGGAGAAGAGGCGACTTTTGGTACGCTCGCTGGAGTCTTCAGACACGCCTCCGGACCCGAAGCAGCCCAGGCGCGGCAGCTCCGCCCCTTGGCCCACCCGCGGATTGGGGAGAGGAGGTGGGTGGAGCACCAGGGGATCAGGAAAGGGAGCCGGTCATGGGGAAGGCATCGAACGCGGAGAACGATTGAGCACCGGCTCTGCTTGCGCACCCGGTGGCCGGGTGGAGCAGGAACGAGAGGGGTGAGGCGAGGCTCAAGGGCCCGGCCCCTTTGGGAAGAGGATTGCCCGGCAGCGAGGCAAGAAACCTGAGGCTCCCCCCGGACTGCTCGGGCTGTTGTGAGCTGAGGGGGCACTCCTCAAGTGGTGGTTGAGGGGCATTTACAGAGGCGCCTCTGCAACCCTGGCAAAAAAAAGTGTTCTGCGACCGCTTACTTCACGTAATGGACGAGTCGCCCCTGACTCTGTCACTTAAGAGTAAATTTTGTTTTTTCCCATTTACTTGGCTCATATTTACTCTTTGTGGATGAACAAAGAGCTGGGAAGTCTGGACAGGACTGCACATTTTCTGAGTTAGCTTTCGTACAAACTGCAACACTGCATACTAGTACTGCCAACTGTTGAGGAGTTACAAAGTCAGAGGCATTACTTTTCATTCAACCCTCGTATGTTCCACTCTATCTCCCCAAAGGGACTCAGGGTGGATTCCAAACATAAAAGGCAAACATTCAATGCTCGATTACAACAACAATACATCCATACTAACAAAATTTAAACAACCCAACATATAAACACAAATTATAACTTAACAACTAAAATTAAATTAAAAAACACAGCCTGTTTATAACAGACATAAGACAAAACATCAAATATCGAATGGAAACAATGTGATGGTTACACTTCTAACTTTGCTACACAGTTACAGTTACAGCTGTAAAGTTACAGTCAAAAGATTCAAAAGTAGTTGGCTACTTTTAGTTATCATTTTAAGGGATGTATCTTTCCTTTCCTGTTTTTCAAATGTAATTAAAATAGTTTGAATGGCTTGAAAGAAAAACATCTTAATGCTACAATCTGCTGTATTGTAGTATAACACACACTCCATCTACCTTATTGATGCTTCAGCACTTACAATAAACCCTTACAGGGAGAGTAAAACATTTCCAGTGCTAAACCAGCAGCTGTGAAATGTTCAATTTCATTTTTAAAGCAAATTTCCTTCCCACTCTTCCAGCATACAGGAAAGACCAAGAACATTGGAGTTAATGGAGCAGATGCTGTGTTCATTAGACACTGTGTTCATTTCTTCTTTTCCGAGCAAATGACGAATCCCGGCAGCAGTTTCCTAGCTGTTGCTGACTTGAAACAATGCTAATGTGAGGACGGCTGCTTCCCTGAGCATTGATTATTCTTGGCACATCCATTTCCTGTAAGAAAATTCATATTTATTATCATTCTCAGTTTCACAGAGGGCAAGAAGCAGGAACTGTGTGAGTGTGAAATCTGGAAAGGACACCTCTGAGTCTTTGTTAATGTTTAACGTGTATGCTACATATGAATAACAAATAGGGAACATTTTTAATCAATGGAAACGTCCATTAAGCAAAGCATCACAGTGCCGATCTTAAAGCATAATCTTTTTTTGGGTTACTTTTCCATTCTGCCTACTGAGAGACTTGTATTTTCCTTAAAGTTGCAGAAAGTGCAAACTGAACCATGCAATGACAGATTAATATCAACTATTAGAACTCAATACATTTAGTTCTGAGACACTTTTTCCTCCAGTTCATTTTAAGGATTAAAAGTAAAGATAGATGCTTTTGAGCTGTGGTGTTGGAGGAAAGTTCTGAGAGTGCTTTGGACTGCAAGAAGATCCAACCAGTCCATCCTCCAGGAAATAAAGCCCGACTGCTCATTGGAAGGAAGGATACTAGAGACAAAGTTGAAGTACTTTGGCCACATCATGAGGAGACAGCAAAGCCTAGAGAAGACAATTATACTGGGGAAAGTGGAAGGTAAAAGGAAGAGGGGCCGACCAAGGGCAAGATGGATGGATGGCATCCTTGAAGTGACTGGACTGACCTTGAAGGAGCTGGGGGTGGTGACGGCCGACAGGGAGCTCTGGCGTGGGCTGGTCCATGAAGTCACGAAGAGTCGGAGATGACTGAACGAACAAACAACAACAAAAAAGGTTTTTCCCTGACATTAAGTCTAGTTATGTCCGACTCTGGGGGTTGGTGCTCATCTCCATTTCTAAGCCAAAGAGCCAGCGTTGTCCGTAGACACCTCCAAGTCATGTGGCCAGCATGACTGCATGGAGTGCTATTACCTTCCCTATTGATCTAACATTTGCATGTTTTCGAACTGTTAGGTTGGCAGAAGCTGAGGCTAACAGCAGAAGCTCACTTGCAACCTTTCGGTCAGTAATTTCAGTAGCTCAGTGCTTTAGCCCACTGCACCACCGGCGGTTCCTTATTTTTTGTTAAGGTTTTAAGGTTTAGATAATTCAAATTTAGGATGGATCTACACTCCCGTGTATAAGACTACTCCAGCATATAAGACTACTCCCGTGTAGAAGACTACTACAGTGTATAAGGCTACTCCAGCGTATAAGACTACTTCCATGTATGACTACCCCCGTATATAAGACTGCTCCAGCATATAAGACTACTCCCATGTATGACTACTCCAGCATATAAGACTACTCCCATGTATGACTACTCCCGTGTATAAGACTACTCCAGCATATAAGACTACTCCCATGTATGACTACTCCAGCATATAAGACTACTCCCATGTATGACTACTCTCATGTATAAGACTACTCCAGCATATAAGACTACTCCCATGTATGACTACTCCCGTGTATAAGACTACTCCAGTATATAAGACGACTCCCGTGCATAAGACTACTCCCGTGTGTAAGACTAATCCAGCGTATAAGACAACCCCATGTATAACACAACCCCTGACTTTTGAGAAGATTTTCTTGGGTTAAAAAGTAGTCTTATACGCCAGAATATACAGTACTTAAAACATATGAGTACATTAACCAATATAAAAATACAATAAGAAATCCACAATCACAATGACAATGAGCGGGCCGCATGTGCAAGATAAAATACTAAAAACTCAGGGTGAGATAGGAATGGAGCAATTTATTTGTGAGGGAGAAGCTCATTAAAAATTGGGTTGTAAAAACAGGCCTTCATACAAGGGGGGGGGGAAGTGTATATAGGAACAAATATAGGATTCTATTTGCTTACTGTATTGTATATGTATGTTTTGGTATGAAGCTTCCTCTTTACGTTTCTTGAGGTTGTGGGAGCGGCTGCAGACCACATGATCAGATCTGGGACTGCTCAGACTCAGACTCCATTTTAGAACACAGAGACACCATGAGACTTTGGACTGTTGAAAGCAAACTCATGTTGCTGTTGATTATAAGAAAGATGCCTTGTGTTACCTGAACAGAGAAACCACTTCAACACCATCTGTAACTGGATTGACAAGTTATGTACCTGTATGCTGAATACATGAAGCTTGTGAGTAAACCAAGTATGTTACTTTTAAATAAGTCTACTTTATTTTTGTCTCTTGAGAGCATGAAATAGAAGCAAGATGTTTTATGGAAGAATAGATGTTTTTTGGGCACTGAAAAGAATAGTTCCAAAGAGCTGCTATATTTTGTGCATTTGCATAATCTCTGTTCCTAACAGATCAGAGACAACTAGGTTGTCAGTCTAACAACTGAAAAGCCAAATTGCCTTGGACAAATACATGTGGATATATACCACTGAAGAGAAGAGCCAAATGAGTTTTTGGCTCTTCTCTGAAAGATCATACTTTTACAAAAGGTTGTGATTTTCAAATGGTTGTGAATGCCATTTTTCTCCAAAAAGCAATGGAGATTCTAGTTTTCCAAAAGGTTATGATCTCTGAAAGCTCATGCCTTTCCTGCTCTAGAACATTGACTAGACCAGTGGTTCTCAATCTTCCTAATGCTGCGACCGACCCCTTAGTACAGTTCCACATGTTATGGTGACCCCAACATAAAAATATTTTTCGTTGCTACTTCGTAACTATAATTTTGCTACTGTTATGAATCATAACATAAATACTGTAAATAAATAAATAAAATAAGATAAAGTAAATATCTGATATGCAGGATGCATTTTCATTCGTTGGACCAAATTTGGCATAAATACCTAATATGCTCAAATCTGAATACTGGTGAGGTTGAGGGGATTGATTATGCCATTTGGGAGTTCTTGTTGTTGTTGTTGTTGTTGTTGTTGTTCATTCATTCAGTCATTTCCGACTCTCCGTGACCTCATGGACCAGCCCACTCTAGAGCTTCCTCTTGGCCATCACCACCCCCAGTTCCTTCAAGGTCAATCCAGTCACTTCAAGGATGCCATCCATCTTGCCCTTGCTCGGCCCCTCTTCCTTTTTCCTTCCATTGAGAGTTTTAGTTGCTGGGATTTATAGTTCACCTACAATCAAAAAGCATTCTGAACTCTGCCCATGATGGAATTGAACCAAACTTGGCACACAGAACAGCCATGACCATCAGAAAGTACTGGTAGGGTTTGGTAGGCATTGACCTTGAGTTTTGGAGTTGTAGTTCACCTACATCCAGAGGACACTGTGGACTCTAACAATGATGGATCTGGACCAAGTTTGACATAAATACTGAATATGCCCAAATGTGAACATTAGTGGCGTTGGGGAAAATAAACCTTGACATTTGTAGTGCCCATGACCAACAGAAAATATTGTGTTTTCTGATGGTCTTTGGTGACCCCTCTTACACCCCCTCATGACCCCCCTCCGGGGAGAGCACAGATGAGCTCTCTGTCAGTTCCAGCTCCCCAACATGACCTCTAGGTTGAGAAACATTGGACTAGACTCTAAAAGAACAGGGTCCCCCATCAGATCTTGGCTCCTTCTCTTCCGAGCCCTTGTTTTTGTTCATTGAGAACCATTTGATAGGTCTTGCCCTTCAAGACAATAGCCAGGAATAACAGGTGATGCAGAGGTAGACAGCTGGCATACTTGCTTGCCAGCTCTAGTTATCATCCCAGGACTTATTTGAATTTCCACCGGGATCAAATGCTTTCAGTGAAATGTGGACATTTCAGACATGTGATTTCCGAAAGCACTAGCAGCCTACCCTTCAATTTCACCTCTCAGATTGAACATAGATTGCGGCTAAGCAACTGACTCAGCCAAATCCTGAATGACGAAGAGAATTGGACTTTGGAACAATATGTTTCTGTTCCAAACTGAATCAGCTTGGCCCAGAGATATCTCCCTGCTTGCCTTTAGCCCAGAGAAATCCTCCTGGTTGCCCTTTACTCTGGCACATTTGAGTCTGTGCCAGAACACAATGGCACAATCTCAAATGTCAGTGATCCATATGTTAGCAATAAATGTGTGAAAAGTCAGTATGCCTCCTACATGCTCAGAGAAGGAAAACATTGAACCAGGATGGTGAAGAGGGGAAGGAAGTTGGGCTTTGCTCATTGATAGCTCTGTGGGGCAGTGTGTGGCAAGGAATTTCAGCTGCACCCTTTACTCATAGTGGTTCTAGGGAGGGCTTGTTTGAGGTCAGCTCAGGGGGTGGGCATGGAAACTTTTGAATCTGAAAGCTATATATTCTGTATTTACCTACCTATCAGACATGTTGATTTCTTGGCAGATTACTGCAATCATCATTCTTTCCAGCTGGAATGAAATAAAACCTTGGAGGCCTTCTCTTCAACTTGGTGAGATTTATTCTGTAATACTGGCTTCTTTTTCTCACCAGGCTAAACCCACAATGGCTTGGATCTCACTATCCCCAGCCATTGTGGGTTCCACCATGAGCAACTCTTCAAATTTTGTTTTTGTTTAAGAAAACTTCTGAGTTGCCAGCGCAAAAAACTACTGAAATTACCTGTCTGGAATTGTACTCAACCTCTTTGGAGTTGACTCTGTCTTCAATATTATGTAAAGGTAAAGGTTTCCCCTTGACATTAAGTCTAGTCATGTCCAACTCGGAGGGGGTAGTGCTCACCTCCATTTCTAAGCCGAAGAGCCGGCGTTGTCCATAGACATCTCCAAGGTCATGTGGCCAGCATGACTGCATGGAGCACCATTACTTTTCCATTGAAGTGGTACATATTGCTCTACTTGCATTTGCATGTTTTTACACTGCTAGGTTGGCAGAAGCTGGGGTTAACAACAGGAGCTCACCCCGTCCTATGAATTCAAACTACCGACCTTCTGGTCAGCAAGTTCTGTAGTTTAGTGGTTTAACCCGCTGTGCCACCATAGCCCCAAATATTATGTAGGCATGTGAAAATATACTGTTTAATTTTCCCAATGCAAGGGGAAAAGGGAGGAGATCCAGATTGCTGATTTGAATTTACAGTTGGATGGGAACAGATTGGGTCTGATTCCAAATTCAATTCAATCAGCCTAAAAATAGATTTTATATAGTGTCTAGAAGCGATTAATCTGAAAGATTCTCTTGCAAAGATCAATTCAAAGGAAAGCTCTAGGGTTGTTCTTTGATCGGACTGCTTTCCAAATAAGATTCATGTCAAGTGCTTTGAAATGAAAGCGAACCTCCCCCCCCACTCCCTGTCTTCCAATGAACTATACCCAAAAATGCAATTTTACATTGACACCAAGATAGAGATTATGTATTCCCTTCATTTTTCTAGCTGCCTCCTACATGCCAAAAGGCAAGCATCTTTTTTAATTAGTTGGGTTCTGTCTTCAGCATGTTACACAAGATTTAATGGGAAATGAAATGCAACTGATTCAAAAAAATGAATATGCATTGAAGATACTTTATGTATTAATCCCTTTAATGAGAGGAAGGAAGATACTATCTGTCTGGTTCTAGCTTTGAAATGTAATATCCACTGGAATCAGAACTTTGCTAATACTCTTGGAAGATTCCTGCTATTGCTGATGTCAATAATGACTCAGAGGACCAAGGAAACAGGAGAAGATGGGGGAAAAAAAACCAAGAGGATCCCTACATCTTAAGGCTTTCTGCCAGAATCTACAGATATTTACAGATAAAGATATTCAGCCCTTATGCTGTGTGCTTCGGTGTGACGTGTCTTGCTGTTTGTTTAGGACCATCCCATCTTCCAGATCATTGGAGGCTCATGACTGTGCAGTAAACCATTTCTGCACCTTGGCAGCCACCTCTCCACAAAAGTCAACACTGACACTGAAATACAACACTCCTGGGCTCTGCAAGTGCAGCATTCTTCCAAATGAAGCAGAGGGTGTTTGAGGACCGGGACATCCATAGGGATACTAAGATGCTTGGTTATATTTTATATTATTATATATTATATTATCTATATAAATAAAAATGTAATGTTAGTTTGTGGGAGTAGCATAACTCAAAAACCACTGGACGAATTGACACCAGATTTGGACACAATACGCCTATCAAGCCAATGAGTGACCGTCACTCAAAAAATTGATTTTGTCATTTGGGAGTTGTAGTTGCTGGGTTTTATAGTTAACCAACAATCAAATAGCATTTTGAACTCCACCAATGATGGAATAAAACCAAACGTGGCACACAGGACTCCCATGACCAATAGCAAACACTAGAAGGGTTTGGTGGGCACTGACCTTGAGCCTGGGAGTTGTAGTTCACCTACATTCAGAAAGCACTGCGGACTCAAACAATGATGGATCTGGACCAAACTTGGCACGAATATTCCATATGTCCAAATATGAACACAGATGAGGTTTGGGGAAAATAGACCTTGACATTTGGGAGTTGTATTTACTGGGATTTATAGTTCACCTACAATCAAAGAGCATTCTGAACCCCACCAACGACAGAATTGGGGCAAACTTCCCACACAGAACCCCCATGACCAATGGAAAATACTTAAGGCCAACCAGTCCAACTCCCTTCACCAGGGCAAGAAAACGTAATCAAAGCCCTCCTGACAAAGAGCCATCCAGCCATAGATATAGATAGATAATATGATTCACACACACACAGAGTACCATAGATTTGAAAGGGACCCCTAAAGATGGACAATTATATGTTGCATGTTCCAGAGTAGGCAAACCAGACAATCTCCACATCAACACTGACAAAGAAACAGCAAGAAATCCTGTTTATCCACAAGTTTAAAGTAATTACATATATTAGAAATCAACACTTTCTCATTACTTTATTTTCCAGATCACCAGACTGGGCCACAGCAATGTGTGGCAGGGGACGGCTAGTTTTATCTATATAAATAAAAATGTAATGTTAGTTTGAGGGATTAACATAACTCAAAAACCACTGGGTAAATTGACACCAAATTTGGACACAAGACACCTCTCAATCCAACAAGTGACTACCACTCGTAAAAACACTGAAAAACATAGCAAAAGGGACTTTAAAAGCCAAAATAAATAAATAAATACATTACAACACATGCACAAAACCACACATATATATGCAAACACACATATACATAGACTGGGCCACAGCAACGCATGGTAGGGGACAGCTAGTTTATTAATGTTTTCAAAATCCTGCGAAACAGCGAGTCCACTAAAAGTGAATTGCAAAGTAGCGAAGGAACACTGTAATTCTCTTCCATAACCTCTCACTCCATTTATATCCCTGCCCACACTGGCAATGTTCAGGCCTCATTAGCAAGACTTTACCTACCTTCAATGCCGTGGCCACAAGTTGGGCTGACTTGGCCACAACAGGTGGATGTTCGGACAGTTTTCTGAGCCACATCAATCATCATATAGAAGCATGGCAGTAGAATCTCTTGGTCCCTCTCACCATACTCCCAGTTACTTGGCTGACATTTCGCAAAATGTGAATTGACGACAGTTAGTTTTGGGTTGTTGTAGGTTTTTTCGGGCTATATGGCTATATTCTAGAGGCATTTTCTCCTGACGTTTCGCCTGCATTTATAGCAAGCATCCTCAGAGGTAGTGAGGTCTGTTGGAACTAGGAAAATGGGTTGATATATCTGTGGAATGACCAGGGTGGGACAAAGAACTCTTGTCTGTTGGAGCTAGGTGTGAATGTTTCAACTGACCACCTTATGTATGTATGTATGTATGTATGTATTTATTTATTTAGAGTGCTTCTACCCCGCCCTTCTCAAGTCCCCTGGGGGGGACTCAGGGCGGCTTACAAAAGGCACAATTCGATGCCCAACAATTCACAAAATACAGTATACAAATTACAGTATAGCAACAACAGTTATAACTAATTAAAACAATCAAATCAATACAATAGCAGTAAGAAAATCATCTTATGGTCAGTGTTCGCCAATTCATATATCCATAATCCATCCAGCATTGTCATTGTCCTTTCCTACTCTGGTCATCCTTGTCTTTTATCCATCTGTCAGCTTACCCGAAGGCCTGGTCCCATATCCAGGTTTTTAACTTCCTTCTGAAAGAGAGGAAGGATGTTGATGACCTAATCTCCCCAGAGAGTACATTCCACAGGCGAGGGGCCACCACCGAGAAGGCCCTGTCCCTCGTCCCCACCAGTCTCACTTGTGACAAAGGCGGGGCCGAGAGCAGCCCCCCCCCCCAGAAGATCTTAAACTCCGAGGTGGGACATAGAAGGAGATATGTTCGGACAGGTGCGCTGGGCCGGAGCTGTAAAAGGTTTTGTAGGTCAAAACCAGCACTTTGAATTGTGCTCAGAACTGGATGGGCAGTCAGTGGAGCTGACATAACAGAGGGGTGGTATGCTCCCTGTATGATGCTCCGGTGAGTAATCTAGCCGCCGCCCGTTGGACTAATTGAAGTTTCCGAACAGTCTTCAAAGGCAACCCCACGTAGAGCGCGTTGCAGTAATCTATTCAGGATGTAACAAGAGCGTGGACCACCGTGGCCTTGATTAGCATTTGATAGCCTGGCAGTGCCTGGGGCAATCTTTTGTTGAGAGGTGATTAGATGTGCCTGATTGTTTCCTCTCTGTTGTTTTGCTGTTGTAATTTTAGAGTTTTTAAATACTGGTAGCCAGATTTTGTTCATTTTCATGGTTTCCTCCTTTCTGTTGAAATTGTCCACATGCTTATGGATTTCAATGGCTTCTCTGTGATAGTTTTACTTACTTTTGTTTCAAAATGGTATTATTTTGATTTGAGTAAAACTCAGAAACTCCGGAAAATGGAGGCAAATAGGCAATCAGGTAGTTCAGTGTTGACTGTAAACACTTAAGGAATACGGTAGATTCTAAATGCTTTTTCAACATGAACAACAGCAAAACAGAATGCATCTATTTAAGAACCGCAATCTTCCAAGAAACCTTTAATTGAGTGGCTGTTGGCTTAATCTCGGCTAAAGGTTTTGATGCAATAGAGGGGGCTATTTATACCATTCCTTTTTTTCAACTAATGGCTTCCATGCTGTTATGCGGCTAAATGATTATTGCTTTGCAATAAACAGCCTCCACACTCTGCAGACAGCGATTTCAATTTTTCATAATATAGCCAGGATGAATGCTAATAACTGCTCTCATTTATTTAAAGTGGAGCTTAATTAAAACAAGTGCAGACTTAAACAGTAAGCAAAGTTCAGTGGTGCATATGAGAGAGGTTCCAGTGTTAATGCCTTCTTTTCAGCACGAATGTACGTTTATATGGGAGGTGAACATGAGCTGGTCGATCCAGATGCAGATCCAGATGCAGATCTGGAGTGTATGCTTTAATGCAGGGTCCCTCAATGAAAGGTTGCAGGCCCTCCAAGGTTATTTACCCAGCTCCTGCCCTAAACTTTAGACTTCACATTGCCTTAAGGCTGAAACGACACAACAACAATTCAAATTAACTTGACTATCTCATCAGCCAAAAGTAGGCCCACATTTCCCATCGAAATAGGTAAAGGTAAAGGTTTTCCCCTGACATTAAGTCCAATTGTGTCTGACTCTGGGATGTGGTGCTCATCTCTATTCTAAGCCGAAGACCCGGCGTTGTCTGTAGACACCTCCTAGGTCATGTGGCTGGCATGACTGCATGGTGTGCTGTTACCTTCCTGCAGAAGCGGTTACTATTGATCTACTCACATTTCCATGTTTTCGAACTGCTAGATTGGCAGAAGTTGGGGCTGACAGCAGAAGCTCACACCACTCCCTGGATTCGAACCTTTCGACCTTTCGGTCAACAAGATCAGTAGCTTAGCGCTTTAACCCACTGCGCCACCAAGGGCTCCAATATTTCTATACACATGTTTATTTTGTGACTAGCTTTCCCCTGCCACACATTGCTGTGGCCCAGTCTGTGTATATGTGTTTTGTGTGTGTATATATGTGTATATGTGTGTGTATATGTTTGTGTATATGTGTATAATTGTGTGTTTGTGTATATATGTGGTTTAGTGCATGCGTTGTAATGCATTTTTTGTTTTTTAAGTCTCGTCTGCTGTGTTTTTATGAGTGATGGTCACTCGTTGGCCTGATAGGTATATTGTGTCCAAATTTGGTGTTAATTCGTCCCGTGGTTTTTGAGTTATGTTAATCCCACAAACGAACATTACATTTTTATTAATATAGATCGCCACTAGTTGGCCTGATAGGTGTCTTGTGTCCAAATTTGGTGTCAATTCGCACAGTGGTTTTTGAGTTATGTTAATCCCACAAACGAACATTACATTTTTATTTATATAGATGGCCACTCGTTGGCCTGATAGGTGTCTTGTGTCCAAATTTGGTGTCAATTCGTCCAGTGGTTTTTGAGTTATGTTAATCCCACAAACAAACATTGCATTGGATTAATACTATTGCTCAATGCCATGCACATGCCATGGCATTGCGTAATAGTAGGCTGTCTCTTGATAGTAGACTCCCAGACTGGCTCTTGAAACTTGAGTACTAACTGGAGCCCAGGATCCTGTTAGTACTCAGGCTTGTGGAGCCAGTTTGGGAGAAGGCAGGAAGGATCCAGCATTGGGCAAAAGGGAGGGGACAAAAATGGCTGTGTTGGATCTGCTTTACTTCCCTAGGCTTGAAGCTGCTGCTGCCGGAGTCCCATTTGCAGGGCCAGATGGCAGGGGCTCTTTCAGCAGCAGCCTCCTCAAAAGTAAGCAAGCAAGGAAGGATCCAACATTGGGCAAAGGGAGGGGGACTGTATCCTTCATTCTTTACCTGCCCTTATTGAAACTATTTCCCAGGCAGGCGAAACTGGCTTCTTCCCAACTGAGTTTCCAATAGGTCATCAAAACTATTATTCCTTCCAGCCTTTAACTTTTAATATTTTCTGTTCTTATATTTTGACTTTGTGACACATTGTTTGAGGAAACAGAACAATGATGATTTAGAAATAATAAAAAGGCACCATCATCAAAAGGAGCCAAAACGTCGTCCTTCATTAAAGGCAAATGTTTTGAATAATTTGAATGTTAAGATCATGCACAGAAAGTTGAAACCGTAGACTGGATTTAGGAGGCAGATGCATCTGAGTTAGCAAAACCAGATTTAACTCCAGCAGCTGCTCCCAAATACTACAGGGCACCTTCTGTGAGTAGAACTTGGCTTATGGAAATGTATTTGAGCTAGGGAGGATTCAAGGTTTTTCTACAGCTTTGCCATCAGCAGCGTAATTTAGCCCTCTCTATTGCATGGGGGTGGCGGCGGGCTTGAGGAATCCAGAAAATTCACTTCTGCTAGCCTTACAGTAAAGGTAAAGGTTTCCCCTTGATATTAAGTCTAGTTATGTCCAACTCTGGGTGATGGTGCTCATCTCCATTTCTAAGTCAAAGAGCTGGCATTGTCCATAGACGCCTCCTAGATCATGTGGCCAGTATGACTGCATGGAGCGCCGTTACCTTCCCACAGTGACATTATCTTCTGTGCCGGCAGGACTGAAGACCGACAGGTCGCAGGTTCGAATCCGGGGAGAGGCGGATGAGCTCCCTCTATCAGCTCCAGCTCCTCATGTGGGGACATGAGAGAAGCCTCCCACAAGGATGATAAAAACATCAAATCATCCAGGCGCCCCCTGGGCAACGTCCTTGCAGACAGCCAATTCTCTCGCACCAGAAACGACTTGAAGTTTCTCAAGTCGCTCCTGACATGACCAAAAAACAAAAAAACAAAAAAACAAAACAAAAACCTTCCCACAGAAGTGGTACCTATTAATCTAATCACATCTGCCTGTTTTCGAACTGCTAGGTTGGCAGAAGCTGGGCCTAACAACAGGAGCTCACTCTGTTCCCTGGATTCGAACCGCCAACCTTTCAGTCAGCAAGTTTAGCAGCTCAGCGGTTTAACCCACTGTGCCAACTAGCCTTGCAACATATGCTTAAATCTGACATTTAAAAATACAAAATCTCCCTTTAAAAAAAATCATATATATCACTGCTTCTATTAGATAAATGTACACATAACCCATTTTATGCTAACAGCCATAAAAGTGGCCTTAAAGAAAATAAACTGGCTGAAAATCACGCAGTGTACGTAATGGAGTGAGCAGAACCCATTTTCCCCCGCCTTAGCTTACATATGTGAATTTTTAATGATGATCACAATCAGAGCTTCTTAAACTTTTCCACTCATGACCCCTTTCGGCCTGAGGTGTTTTTACATGACCCTAGGTATATAGGTATTTAAAATAGGTATAAAAATCAAAGCATTTGCAAGGTTTGCTAAAGACACTGATTTTCTTTTTCATGGAGTCCAACTGCAGCCTTTTCTGCAGAGTCCGCTGTAAACACTACACTTTGCTGCTAATAGATTTGTGTAAATAGGTGGTGTTCAGAAACCTTTTAGTGTCGCCAAATTTTCCATGACCCCAACACTGAGTTAAGGGGTCCCCATGACAGAAGAGGAAAATTGCCAAAGCCTCAGCAGTTGAGGAAGATGCCAAAGACAGCAATTTCTTGTAGACAGAAGGAGATTCCACTGTGTGCAGAAAAATGAGACTTGTGCCAAATTGGGCTTCCTGTTCAGTTCTAAGAAAGACGGGATTGTGTGTGTTCACTCCTTTGAATGCTCAGAGCTGCTTCCTCCATTTAAGAGAGCTTCAAGTGCACATTTAAGTCCATGTATATTATTCATTTGGGACAAACAGAAATAGGCTAAATCACTGATTCCCAACCTTTATTTGATCAGTGACCACTTGGTCAGGGACTTCTTTGAACAGGGACCACTATTCAACATCAGTATCAAAAGGGTTACGAATCAATTTTTGGTCAACTTTAGATTCAGTTTGGTTATTTGTGGTGTGGTTCAGAAAACTGCATTGGATAGACCACATCAGCTCTAGTTTCTGATACAGAACATATGCCATCCAGTAGTCGCCATCTGCTTGCCCACAGAAAATCATATTTAATAACTCTCGGCACTATAAGAGGGTTTTGCGAGACTAGTCGCTCTTGTTGCAACGGTGTAGTAATGGTGAAGCCACAGACCATATTTCAGTTCTTGCGGACCACTGGAGGTCCACGGACCACAGGTTGAGAACCACTGGGTTAAATGAACTGGTTGGGAGAGAAATGGGGGACTCAACTATTATCAACCAGTAATCACACAAAAAATGGGTATGATGTATAAAAATGTGGATAATAGATGTTGGAAGCCGGGTTGCAGCTAAATGTAAAAAAAAACCAAGATTATGGCAACAAGAATGATAGACAACTGGAAAATAGAGGGAGAAACCGTGGAGGCCGTGACAGACTTTGTACTTCTAGGTGCAAAGATTACTGCAGATGCAGACTGTAGCCAGGAAATCAGAAGACGCTTACTTCTTGGGAGGAGAGCAATGTCCAGTCTCGATAAAATAGTAAAGAGTAGAGACATCAGACTGGCAACAAAGATCCGCCTAGTCAAAGCCATGGTATTCCCTGTAGTAACCTACGGATGTGAGAGCTGGACCTTAGGGAAGGCTGAGCGAAGGAAGATCGATGCTTTTGAGCTGTGGTGTTGGAGGAAAGTGCTGAGAGTGCCTTGGACTGCGAGAAGATCCAACCAGTCCATCCTCCAGGAAATAAAGCCCGGCTGCTCACTGGAGGGAAAGATACTAGAGACAAAGTTGAAGTACTTTGGCCACATCATGAGGAGACAGGAAAACCTAGAGAAGACAATTATGCTGGGGAAAGTGGAAGGCAAAAGGAAGAGGGGCCGACCAAGGGCAAGATGGATGGATGGCATCCTTGAAGTGACTGGACTGACCTTGAGGGAGCTGAGGGTGGTAACGGCCGACAGGGAGCTCTGGCGTGGGCTGGTCCATGAGGTCACGAAGAGTCGGAGACGACTGAACGAATGAACAACAACAGATGTTGGAAGTGTAAATTACATGTGGTTTGTTTGTTTTTTGTCGTGTCAGGAGCGACTTGAGAAACTGTAAGTCGCTTCTAGTGAGAGAGAATTGGCCGTCTGCAAGGATGTTGCCTAGTGGATGCCCGGATGATTTGATGTTTTTATCATCCTTGTGGGAGGCTTCTCTCATGTCCCTGTATGAGGAGCTGGAATTGATAGAGGGAACTCATCCGCCTCTCCCCAGATTCGAACCTGCGACCTGTCGGTCTTCAGTCCTGCCGGCACAGGGGTTTAACCCACTGCGCCACCGGGGGCTCCTACTACATGTGGTGGTCTTGTGATAAAACAGCAGAAATTTGGAAAATGGTGCATAAGGAATGTAGAAAAATATTGCAAATTGATTTCCAAATTAAACCAGAATATTACCTTTTAGGAATGTTTGATTCAGATATATTTAAAGACACAAGTCTTGATAAATTGTTTACTTTCTTTACGATGGCAGCCAGAATTACTTTTGCTAAATTTTAGAAAGAAGACTTCATTCCTTCAAAAACACAGCGGTTAGACAAAATAATGGTAATAAAAGATATGGATAAACTGACATTCTTGTTGAAACAGTCTACTGGAAGTGGAATGAAAATGACAGACTGGACAGTATTTGAAGACTACGTAAACAAAGATATTAAATAAGAATAGTGACTATTAGTGCAGAAGATGGAGGAAAAAGATTTATTGTGGAAAAAGTGTTTATAACTGTGTGAAGGGCAAAAGGAGGAAGAACGGAAGTGGTCCACGCCTTAGTTACCTCTAGATTGGACTATTGCAATGTGCTCTATGTGGGGCTGCCCTTGAAGACGGCCCGGAAATTCCAAGTGGTCCAACGGGTGGCAGCCAGATTACTAACTGGAGCGAATTACAGAGAGCGGTCAACCCTCCTGTTTAAGGAACTCCACTGGCTGCCGTTTATGTTCCGGTCCCAATACATGTTTTGACCTACAAAGCTCTGAACAGTTTAGGACCTGCCTACCTGCGTGACCGCATTTCCGTCTATGAAACCAAGCGACCTCTTCGATCTTCCGGAGAGGCTCTTCTCTTGCTCCCGCCCTCATCGCAAGTGCAACTTGTGGGGACGAGAGAGAGGGCCTTCTCTGTGGTGGCCCCCCGGCTCTGGAATTTGCTCCCCAGAGATATTAGACAAGCCCCCACCATGGCAACCTTTTGGAAGAGCCTGAAAACTTGGTTATTCCAATGTGCCTTCAATGATTGAATGTAAGATACTCCCTGACCAAACTCTGCATACAATGACCCCAGAAGCACTTTATTTTATGGTTTGTGCAATTAAATCCTACCTCATCCTCGGATACCTGATTTTTATTTTGTCCTATCTCCCAGTGTTTTAAAATTTTATCTTTGAATTTGGCCCTGACCAGTGTGATCATTTGTGTTTTAATGTTAGATTTTATGCTGCTGTGTTACTTATTGATATTGGTTTTGCATTTTATGTAATTTATTTTCTGATTTTCTGTTGTGTTTTTTGTGTTTATATTGTGTTTACTGTATTGATGGGCGTGGCCTTATGTAAGCCGCCCTGAGTCCCCTTGGAGAGATGGAGGCGGGGTATAAATAAAGTTTTATTATCATTCTTCTTATTATAACATTTTCTCCCCCCTTCCCCTTTTGTAGTATGTTAGAATGATACTTTATGATATTTTTATGAAACTCTTTAATAAAAATCATTATTAAAAAAATAACAGTAAATGGATCTGGTAATTTGGAACATATTATTATAGTAGAAGCAAAAGGAAAAAATGCCCAGATTTTGAGAGTAACAAGATTTTCAGTATATAAATCTAAATTTCTGTGAATATGCTCTAGCCTGAAATTTGCTGTGGATTGTTCAAATTGTGTCTCCTAGTAAAAGAATTCGTAACTATCTTGGAGGTTAACTTAGTCTAGGTATACATACATGTTAAGAAGCTAGCGACATAAAAAATAAAACCATTCAAATCTAACCTCTAGATATGTTTTTAGCAGATGTTTTAATGTATGTTTTTAATTTGCTGGATATGTATTGTATGTAATGTATGGCATTGAATTTTGCCTCTATGTGCACCACTCTCAGTCCCCTTCGGGGTTGAGAAGGGCAGGTATAAATATGGCAAACAAATAACCTTTTTTTTTTTAATATTTCCACACCTTGCTCAAAACACCACACAACAGAAGAATGTAAAAAAGTTTATTCAGTCTAATCCAAGATGTGACCATAAACTGCACTACTAAAAACATTTTAACAGCACAGTAAACCAAGGTAATGTTTTTGCTACAGAATTTAAAATAATAATAATAATAATAATCTTACATTCTTCACAGTACATTTGTAGTGATATACAATAATTTCAGCAATTTCATCACAGGATAAATTCCAAACCAACCCATTGCACCGTTAACTTCTATTCTGTGTTAGAGAGGGAGATTAAAAAATCAGAAGGGCTGGTATATATCCTATAAAGACCACCTAAAAGGCTTCTGGCAATGAGGATTTCTGCAAGAAATGTTCTATAGCACTGAAAACCCATCCTATAGAAAGTCAGGATTTTGCAGTATAGTGCTGCATGTACAAATACATAACAAGAATCCAACTGACAAAAAGCTTTTGTAGTTTTCTGAGTACTTATGACAAAAAACTAAAATATTTCCTATGCTTTAGATTTTCCCCATCACAAATTCATCTATGAATACTAGTTGGTCATTATGTACATTTGTTTACACTTTTAAAACACTATATTTCCATTTTTTTTAAAGTAATGCTTGGGATGAAAAATTATGACTGACAACACAAAGTCCATTTTAAGCATCGCTTCATTTCTTATTAAGGTTTTTGTTTACTAGTTGTTTAAAAAATCCCCATCACAACGTATTATATATATATGCTGCCAAAATCTGAGTAGCTACACATTGGTTCTCTAAACTTGCCCAAATAAATACCACCTGTAAACCTAAAATGATGTGATTATTATACAAGTACAATTAAATTTGTACAGATCATAACATTTAACAGTAACACACTAAACCCATCATCAAGAAAAAAGTGCAGCTTAAAGTATCTCCCATATAATACTCAGTTCTGACATTGACCAGGAAATCCACATCACTGATTAGAACATGACTTGCGCATATATGTATTCAGAACTGAAATCTCCCTTTCTATGTATTTACAAAAAGATGTCCTTTAGTTTGCACAAAAAAGTGCAACGTACAGTCCATGGGATGCTTGCACCCTTTCTCATAATTTCTGTAAATCTTCCAAGGATCTGACAGCAAAGGATGCCACCTAATTTCAATGGCAAACCAGGCAAATTCCATTCAAAGCAAGCGGTTTGTTTTCGTTCCATGCCTTATAACATTTTGCTATGGCTTTCATTAGCGACAAGCCACAAGAAGCCTTTCGAAACACGCAAAATGCTTGTTTCCTGGTCGTACAGTGGGAGCATGGAATCAGCCGCCGACCCATCACAGTAGCCCATTCCTGCTTGATGACACCTATGGAAAACATGTCTAGACAGAAGAAGCTAAGGTGAGAGACAGACATAAATGAAAGATCTAGAAACCATTTCCGTAAACTTGGCTTTCCTTTTAAGCAATCTAAATTTAATATTCATATCCGGATGTTTATCTTTTGCTCTGCACACATGCATGATACCAGAGATGGGTTTTTGAATCATTGTGTCTAGATTTAGCTTGACGTAATAGGAATTCCACAATTGTGGCCATGGCTTCACAGGACACTAAGACGAAGCAATGGCTCTAATATTGCAACTGGTTACATGCCCTGTGTAATTCAGTTTTTCAATTTCACAGGTAGCAAACAGTCAATTATATATAGTACAACTTGCAATACAACCAAAGAGTCGAAAGAAAGCAATTTGATGGAAACATTAAATTAAAAAAAAGCAATTTGCAGGTCTTCCAGGTGCTTATCAAAACCAGACAGGTCCAATTTGAAAAGAAAACACTCTGGCAATCTAGGTTGTGGCATACACGAGCAAAGGAAATACATTAACTTTTGTGATCATGACTTCAAGCAGGTTTTAGGTTCTGACTTTCATGTTCATTATTTATCTTCGACACTGAATAAGAGAAGGAGCCTTATTCATCCACATTAGAGTTACACTTGGCAAGTAAAAAACAAACGGTATCTGACGTTGGCCCATGTAGCAAAGTACTGTGCATTTACTGCAATAAGCGTACAAAAGATATTTCAGTACAGTGTATTAACTTTACAGCTGTTTGGCTTCTCTGTTTCAAAAAAAGGCAATGGTCTGCCCATAGGAAAATGGTTTAGATGTCTTCCGCCACAAAGAAAATGCATTGATGGAAACAAATTACATTCTCGCCCTCAACGACTAAAGAGGATCCATCCTACCATAATAAAGTCCTTTATTAGTCTATGTAGGAAAAAACAATAACACAAGATTCAGCAGCATGTTCTCCAATCTCTGCTCCTGTAGCCAAATAATGAAACTGGTACAATGCTACTGAATATAGTCAATGAGATTGTTAAAGAGTCTGAAATCCAAGGTCACTTAAGCGCCTTCTTGCTCAGGATAGTTCAAAATTTTCCGATGAGCTTGTCGCAAATATTGCTGCTGTTTGAAGTAGACCTTGAAAGCGCCTTTTATTGCAACAAAAGCAATTCCACCCTAAAATAAAAGGGAACAATTATTCACCAATTAGAATAGAATAACACTATTATCATTGTACAATGAAATTCAATGCTTTCCCCAGCACACATTGCAAAAACATCGCACAAATCCCTCCACACTCCAACCATCACCACACAGCCCCCAATGCCACATCAATAAGAAACCATTGAGTTCAATGTAGTTACAGCAATAGGATGAAAGCTATCTCTCTGTTTGTCCTTGTCTTTATCATCCTGTACCACCTGCCAGATTCAATTTAAAAATACATATATGCTGGGTGTGCTGTAACTGCACCAGTATTATTATTATTTACCATATTTGTATACCACCCTTTTGAGCCCAAAGGCAACTCAACTCGGTTTACAGTTGGCAACAATTGCCTGAATACTATAAAATACAATAAAAAACATTTACCATATAATATAAACCATACAGAGCCAATAAAAACACATGAAACATATATCCACAGTGTCTCCTTATTAAAATCAATGTCTGATCACATAATCAAATCATTCCGTTGTTCTATATTTGCCTGTTACAATACCTGCTCAAAAAGCCAGGTTTTGCCTCTTTTTTTTACAGAATGTTAAAAGGGAGCGGACTGATCTGATATCCCTAGGGAGGGCGTTCCACAGCTGAAGGGCCACCACTGAGAAGGCCCTGTCTCTTATCCCCGCCAGATGCAGCTGTGAAGAAGGCAGGAATGAGAGCAGGACCTCCCCAGACAATCTTAAAGTCCTAGATTCAGGCTTGGACAAACCATTTCAAGTCAATACTATATAACCAGTTGCACTACATAACCAGTTGTGCTTATAACCAGTGATAGCTACAATCAGTTACTTCAGACTAGTTCCTTAATACAACCAATACTTCAACCAATTAGTTAAACAACAACTGGTTAACACCTTGGGTATTGGGCGCCTCAGAGGTCCCTATACCAGAGAGAGCAAGGAAAACTGCCGTCTATTCTCCTCAGAAACATCCACATCTAGCAGCTTCGGAATCATTAACTTACCTTTCAAGTTTAAAATATGAACTTTGTTGTGAGGAAATCAAGCTAGTGCCTGGGTGGAGTTAGACCCAAGATCTGTTAATAAATCATTACCCTTTCCTCAAGGCAACAGCGTGGACATTAATTTTGTGTGGTTCCTTGTTTCGAAAGAATGCAATCCAGCATCCCTCAAACTGACAGAGAGTTAAGACACATTAATGCCAAAGAGACCTTAAAAGCAGCTTGGGTGAGACAGCACACTGGCGAGATGGATCCTTAAGAATGCTCTGAGCTTTCTCAAGGCTACAGGACTTATAAAGTTCTCCCAAAGAGGCCCTCCAAAGAGGGCAACCAATGGTTGTGCAGTAATTGTAACCTTTTGGAGCGCCTTCCTACCTGCTACTGTCCTGTTACCAAACCATGTGCAGATGAAGTAAGTTAGGACACTCTCTATAGCTCAGTGGTAGAAAATTACCAGCAGTTTTTCATTAAGTTGTTGGTTCCTTAGAAGTCTCAGATAGTACCATCTCTGCTGGGCTCTCTTAACCAACGCTGTCATATCATTGTCTAAGGTCAGATCCTCCTCAACAGTGACACCCAGGAACTTAAAACTGGCCAACCGCTCCACTTGGTCTCCATTTATGGCCAAGGGCAGGATTTCTGGTCTGTTCTTTCTGTACTACACTTTAAGATCCTTGGTCTTATTGATGTTAAGAACCAGATTATTGTTCCTGCACCATCAAAACAGCCGATCCACCTAATCCTGATAGGTAGACTCATCAAGTTCAGATATAAGCCCCACCACAGTTGAATCATCTGTAAATTTGGTAATGGTATTGCTATGGTGGACAGGGGTACAATCATAGGTGTACAAAGTGTAAAACAGAAGACTCAACACACTGTGACATCCCAGTATTGAGAGTGAGAGCTGATGAGGTATGATTACTTAATCTAACTCTTTGGGAACATCCAACCAAGAAGTCCATAATCCAGGAACAGATTGAATATGACAATCCAATATCCTTAAGTTTAGACACCAGTTTATGTGGGAGGATTGTGCTAAATGCAGAACTAAAGTTTGCAGAAAGCATCCTCACATAGTTCTCCCGTCATTCCAGGTGGGTCAGAGCAATGTGGGGAGTGATAGCTATGGAGCCCTCTGTCAATCTGGTAGCTCTACATGCAAACTGATTTTTTCCAATGTATGTGGAAGGCTTCTAACTTTCTAAAAATGGATTTTACACACCTGACTGCAAGCTGTATTTTTCTCAAATTTAGGCTAATTAAAGCAATTCTATATAAACTTTTGAGATGTACCATTCCGTGTCATTGTGTACCACTCTAATGTTTGTCTTATATAAAAATATCCCATACTGCGTTTACACATGCTTTTGGATGCTTCTGCTCATTTCATTTTAAAATGATAGTTCTTGCCTGTAGAAAAAACTTATTTCTATACAATGACTCCAGTCAGAAAAGGCCTGACAGCTATGGTTTGGAAAACTGGTAATATTCCATAGGCTTAAAGAGTTTCTCTCCCTAGAAAATGTGTGGCTTGTTGACTTTAAATTGCAGACTATTATAGCACTAGTCTTCAAAATATCAACATACTTTAAAGATTAAATAATAAACATGAGTTGGTTTTAAAGTCAATGAATAAACAAAACACATGTCTTCCACAGTGCTGTAGCCCATTGCCTTCAGAATCAAAATTCAAATTAATCATACCTCTTCTTTCCAGAATATCTTAAGACTTGAGGTCTTAAAATATATTCTTGAAAGAATAAGTACGATTTGAGAAGTGCTAAAATGATGACAGTTTCAGTCTGTACTCTTTAATTAGGGTATTAAAGTTATGTCAGCAATACTGAGAGATACTGGGACTTTAGAAGGAGGAGCAGCTTTTTGTTTGCCCATTTCCTCTCTGTTTGAGCCTCTTCTCTCCATTCATCAGCAATATTAAATCCAATGGTTTTTGGTTGCACTGCCGCACCTATTATTATTATTATTATTATTATTATTATCTTTATTTATACCCTGCCTTCCTCTCCAAAGGGTACTCAAGGCGGCTAACAGTTGCACACAAAGCAAATACAAAAAGTAAAAAACAATGAAACAATGCTGTGTGTGTGTTAGGTTATAAATACAGTTAAAATACAATAAATACACTTATAATCCCTCTCTCAACACCTAAATTGTTTCTCTCACGCAAATATTGCATCTTTTATAGGAAATAGCAACCTTCTGAAGCCTCCACTAGTTGTTTGTTATGTATATAATTGCTTAATGCATTGTACATGTGTATATTGGTTTGCCATTTTAACTTAACTCTTTGCAGTGGGAGGGGATGCAGACCATGTGATCAGAGCTCAGACTTCATTTTATAACAATGTTTGTTTTGGACTTCAATAGGAACAGTATGCTTACAGACTGCATTGGACTTTCACACTAGACAGAGACTCTATTAGACTCTCAGAACAGAGAGATGCTTTGGACCATAGACTATTTATTCTAAGAATGATGCCCTCTGTTACCTATACAGAGAAACTATTTCAAATCTGCTTGTAACTGGATTGAAAAGCAAAGTATCTGTATGCTGAACACATTAAGTTTGTGAGTAAACCAACTATGTTACTTTTAAAGAAGTCTACTTTTTTGTCTCTTGAGAGCATGATTTAAAGGCAAATATTAAGGGAGAGTAGATATTTTTGGGCAACTAAAAGAATGCTTCTAAAACTCTGCTGAATGTGTGTGTGTGTGTATTTGTTTATGCATTGGCATATTTTTGTCCCTAGCAGTTCAAAAACACACCTAGGAACATCAGTTTAACAGCTGAGAAACCTAGTTGCCTTACATGAATGCTAGTGAATGCCATTTTCCTAAAATGTTTATGACTCTAACAGGTCGTGCTTTTAACCAAGAGGTTATGGTATTATTTTCCAAAAGATTGTGACTTCTAACAAGGGCATGCCTTTCCAAAGATCATAAAATCTCCAAAAGGTTCTGGAGGTTTCTATTTTCCAAAATCTTTAAATCCATCTATGCTCAGATGCTCCATCTCAAATGCATTATGTAAGAGGCCTTGGATTTATCTTTGCCTCATCTCTCCTTTTCGTTTCCAATATTACATCTGGCGTTAAACTGTATCACTTCTTCCTCGGTAGCACTGGAAAAATACAGCCCTTCACCTTCTAGCCCCTTGACAAAACCTCTAGTACACCCGTTATTGCTCTTGTAATCTGATGTTTTCTTGTCTTCCGTTGTTTCAGCTTGGTCCCCCCCCCCCCCCCCCCATGTCTCTTTAACACTTTGTGGCCAACATGATTCATCCCCTTTGCTCTGAACATGTAAAATCCCTCTTTACATTAGCCTCTTCTCAAATTATGGATCCAACATACACATCTTCAAAGCCTTTCATGGCTTTGCCAGCCACCTCCATCTCTCAATGATTATGTCCTAATAGATCTGATGAAATGTGCTTCTTCTTCAGGCCAGCCATCTTCAGCTTTTTGAAGGTTATCTTCTCCTTCAAGACCCTAACTTTTTGCTTTTGCTGCTCTGTACACTTGAAGCTTCCTTCCCAAATGTCACCTTTTTGTTCCTTCTGGTCATTTCTTAAATATCACTGTTTTGTGAAGCCTCTGGCAAACACTTAGTTCATACACTGACCCGAAAATGGTATCCAAACACATCCAAGTGAAAAAATATTCCTTGACTGCTCCTGTCTCTTACTGCTGATTCCTTTCGCTTCTAGTACAGAGCCTTTTAGAGATACTTGCTGTCTACATTCTGAGGTAGTACACATATTGATAGCTCTATCTTATTGATGAGACGTATTTTTATTATTAATTATGGCCAGTGACCACCATTATCTGGAGAGAAAGGTGGTAACACAATTTCATAATCTCAGTTATCCATTTCTTTTTCTCCTCTTTCCATTTGTATTGATTTGTTACTGCACTTATAAATATTTTTAAATAAAAAAGGAAGCTATTTATCTGTTCTTGGCTGTGGCACCAATACATTTCTCATTCCTTTGTATAATGCTGCTCAATGCTAACCAACTCACATGACCCTGATACTCATGCCAAGCAAATCTGCTTTCAAACTAGGCACAAACCCTGTTTTGTTAAGGAACTAGTTGCATGAAATATGGGTCACAAGCTTTGAAGCAGTTTTCAGTGTCACCACCACATGCTTTAGTGTGATAGTGGGTCACCAAATTAGGATTTGTGCCTCTGATTTAAGTTTCACCTCAAACATACTGTGAACTTTGACCAAAGGCAAACAATGATTAAATATGTCTGTTATGAGTACAGTGGCTAGGAAGCCGTGACTCGGTAGGCATTTAAGAGTTTTTGAGTTGAGATTGGCTCCAGGCATACTGTACTATGAAAAACTGGCATTTCCACTTATTTTCAGTAGCTTAATAAAACTTTTTCACAGCTGTGTCACTGAAAGAGGGCTGGTGTAGCATGTAAGCCAACTAAACTGGATTCTAATTTTGCTCACATCTTGATTTCACTCTGTGTCCCTTCCAAACCATACTTTCTCAGCCTGACCACCTCTTAAAAATTGGTTTTAATAATACTGATGTGTCTAATAGGACCATAATGAAGGTCATTTATAATATTTACAAAGATAAGTGATAATGCATTTGAATGGCTTTCTGTCAGAAATACAACAGAAATGCTGCTGTTATTTTAATATTTACTGATTTTTAAAAATCATGACAGCATAGAGCTTTGTTTCTCGTGTCCCCCCCCCCCCCCCGGTGAGAAAAGCGGTATATAAATAAATAATAAATAATAAATATTATTATTTAAATAAATAAATAATAAATAAATACTATTTAACAGAAAACATGCTTATTATGTGCCATGTTATTTAAAGGCATAACCACAGAAAGAGAAGATTAAAGTGCTCAACAACCCTGCAGGCTCACTTCTATTTAGCATTACATGGTCTTACCAGAATCGTCCTTTGAAGGTTGGAGTTAACACTGCTGAACATCAGCTTGCCAACAATTGTAGCGATAGTGGGAAAGACCAGAGCTCCACACAGAATACGAGTAGCAGAGACGTGATCTGCCAGAGGGTTGGCCTCAGCTGGAATACGAGGAACAGGACATCCAATCCCTAAAGAAAGATGCCATCGCTAACCAAGAATTAGAATTCACTAAACCATACTGGTGTAATAAATTTAAACCTCCAGTTTCAGTCAGCTTTTCAGTATCATGCTTTGATTGTATGCCTATTAAAAAAACCATCTATTTTGCAACAAACCCACACTTGTCAGTATCAGTGGTTCTCAACCTGTGGGTCTTCAGGTGTTTTGGCCTACAACTCCCAGAAATTCCAACCAGTTTATCAGCTGTTAGGATTTCTGGGAGTTGAAGGCCAAAACACCTGGGGAGCCACAGGTTGAGAACCACTGGTCTATTAATTCCTAGTTCCACATATTAGACTAGGGTGTCTCCAAATTTCTGGGGCTGGTGGCCACGCTTGGGTTGTTTAGAGCAGTGCTGTCCAACCTCTGGTCCTCCAGGTGTTTTGGACATCAACTTTCAGCATTCGTGACCTTTGGAGAAGCTGACTAGGGCTTCTGGCAGTTGTGGTCCCAAACAACTGTGGGAGCAAAGGTTGGACACCACTGGTTTAGACAATAAATGTGACGAAGATTGTGAATATGCAGCAGGAGTTACATATCAGCTCCAAATACTAAACTATGTATTTCCCTGGACAAAACACAATATAGCCATTTAGCGGAAGGCAAGCAATACACAAAGAAACATGCACAGAAAGAACACCAGACAGCCCATATATACCGTATATACTCGACTATAAGCCGACCTGAATATAAGCCAAGGCACCCAATTTTACCACAAAAAACTGGGGAAATGTATTGACTCGAGTATAAGTCGAGGGTGGGAAATAAAGCAGCTACTGGTAAATTTCAAAATAAAAATAGATACCAATAAAATTACATTAATTGAGGCATCTGTAGGCTAAATGTTTTTGAATATTTACATAAAACTGTAATTTAAGATAAGACTGTCCAATTCTGATTAAATCGTTATTCTAACCTTCTTCAATGTAAATGTGATTACATATCCTTCCAATAATAACAAAGAAAGTAAAATAATAAGTAATGGAGTAAAATAATGGAAATGTAATAATATCACTAATAATGAGTAAAATAATAAATGTAATAATAGAGTAAAATAATGAATGTAATAACAATAATAGAGTAAGATAATGTAAATGTAACAACAACAATAATAGAATAAAATAATGAATGTAATAATAAAATAGAGTAAAATAATAAATGTAATAAAATAATAGAGTAAAATAATGTAATAATAATAATAGAGTAAAGTAATAAATATAATAATAATAATAATAATAATAATAAGAAGAAGAAGAAGAAGAAGAAGAAGAGAGTAAAATAATAAATAACTTTGACTCAAGTATAAGGTGAGGGGAGCTTTTTTAGCCTAAAAACGGGCTGAAAACTCGGCTTATACTTGAGTATATATGGTAGATATACCTGATGCACTGGAAATCATAGCAAAACACATACAACCTTCACCAAGCAAAACAGACACAACAGAGAAGCAAAACACAGAGACCATACCAAAAACAAAATGGGCAAACCAACTGATAGCACCACCCTCCTGCAATCTTTGTAGCTATCCTATAATTACCTGCCTTTTTTCCCCTGGGCAGATGGATACATTCAAAATGAAGCACTGGGCTTTTTAATTTCTAAGAAGGTTTCCATGGCAGGAGGAATTCTTAGAAATAAGAATGATGCTGGTCGTCTTTCCAGCAGACCACCCTCCTGACCTCAACAGAGATCCCAGCAGTAGAAAGCATTCACATTAGCAATACTATTCATATGAGCATTCTTTTATCCTCCAATCTGTAATAGTTACAGCAAGCCTCACTTAAAAGTCATTTAATAACAATCTGCCTAAACTTTGTTGGGTCATTTCACTTAACCACCAGTAAAGCAAAGAAAAACATCCATATTTAAGATACTTGAATTTGTCCCATCCCTCCTCACCAAAACCCAACCTGGAATTTAATGGCATTACCTGGGAATATACTGTTGAGTATCTGTAGTTTATTAGAATATTTGCGCCACAATCTAAGCACATAGTCTTCCCAGCGAATCATCTTTCCCAATATAAGCATAACCGGGATAGTGGGAAGTCCAATTAAAAGAAATAAGGGGTCAGCTCTTTCCATAACATCAAGGCCCTCTTTATGGCCCACAACCTGTGAAATAAAAACATTGTGTTATTACATTATGTAGGGCACCTACACACATAAAAGTGACTATTTCATAATGGCGCACTTTAGTGGCACTGAACTATACCATTAAACTGACAGATCAACCACAGGGCCAGAGCCAAGCTGCTGAACCAGTAGAGCAACTCATGGGCATCGGGCAATTAACTCTGGGCCCTTCCAGACAGGCCCTATATCTCAGAATCTGATTCCAGGTTTTCGGCACTAAATTATATGAGTCCCCACTGCCAGATAATCTGAGATAAACAGAAAACCTGGCATCAAATCCTGGGATATAGGGTCTGTTTGGAAGGGCCCTCAGTGTCTTCTCCTATATATAGTTTTAAAATTCACTACACCATCATGCCAAACAAGTCTATGGGTTCCTTATTCAATGAAGCAAGTGCACTGAATGTTTGGATGCACAAAATATATTTTAAGTGGAACAAAATAAATACTACTTCCGTAACAGAAAGTAATAGGCTGGTAAACCCAGAAGAACTCTCACGAATAAGGGCGACCTTTCAAAATCTGGATTAATGTTAATTTTCATCAACCCATGTTTGTGCTGATGTGCTGATGAATGATTGCCACAGATAAATAATTAAAATGAAGTATATCAATAGTAATGCATAAGACACATCTATGCAGTTATGGCAAGCTTAATGTCTACATACAATGTTAGCAAGCAGATGAAGAGCGAATTGAAACTGAAGCTGTATCTATACTCTAAGATGGGAGTTCAAAAGAAGTCGGTTCTATGGGTTGCTGTGTTCATTGAAACTCTATAAAATCTCCATAATTGTGAATTATTCTACTCTTATCCTATCTAAAGACCTTTAGACAGCACATATAAGGACTATCTGGGAAGTGAGTGATAATAAACAAGGTTTGAACCCAGATCTGTATCTGACACATAGGCAATCACTGAGCTTACTTCAGCAAATCAGTTTTCAATATAGGCGACACAGACTTACAAAGCTGATGTGGCATGTTAGCTGAAAGACTTAGTTTTTAAAAACCCTGACTTGGGTTGGTGTTTGTCTTTACTTCTAAGGTGACTATAGGCAAGCAATCCCTCTCATCCTCATCCTCCCTTTTCAATTTGCAACACTGACCTGTCTTAAAATGTTATAATCCACAACTAAAGAAAGTACATATAAATAACTTTGCATCTGTTTTAGGTAATAGGCTAAGTTGCTCTTTAAAGTGTTTATTTATTTACAGCATTTATACCCCGTTCTTCTCACCCCGAAGGGGATTCAGAGCAGCTTACAGAATACACATACGGTAAACATTCAATGCCAATTATATAATTAACAAGGACAGATAAACACAAACAGAGGTAAAGGCAGTTTTTCCCATCTCATGTGCTCGTCTCCAGCCATGAGGGGTGCTGTCACTCTATTTTCCATGCTAAAGAGCTTTCCTCCAATCAATGTCCTTTTATAAGGGTGCCTTTATTAACGCCCTGCTAAAAGCGATACCTATTTTATCCGGGTCCCAACTGCTGACCTTCCAATTGGCAGGATTTTTCTGCAGCACAGCAGTTTAGCTTGCTGTGCTAAGTCTGCTGTACAATAGTTCAGTTTTATTTTGTCAGAAACAATTAAATTACTTGGAGTCACAGTAATACACACACCTCAAATAATATATATATTTTAATCTGAGCAATAATGCATAACATAATTTATATGTTGTGTTAATAGTTTATGCCTATGTTTTTGTTTTATATTGTATGTTTTTGTATTATATGTGGAAACCGTTCTGAGTCCCCTTGGGGAGATAGGGCGGTATATAAATAAAGTTTATTATTATTATTATTATTATTATTATTATTATTGCTCTAATCCGCTTGAATGTGTGTATGGATAATATCTTTTCACTTTCTAGAACAAAGGTGTGAAACTGATGGCTTTCCAAACGTTGCTGAATTCCATTCCCATCAGCCCTAGTCAACCCTAGGTTACCCAAGGGTTAACACATGCTGGAAGTACCAGTTCACCAAGAGTCAAATGTTCCGTAAACCAGTTCTGGAGACTTATTGAATAATAATTTAATAGTTCACTCATTCAGTAAAGGGTTTGTCTTTCAAGGGATGTACTAAAACTTAACGGAAAAGGCTACACTGAGGTCAGATTGCCATTGCTTGAACATTCTGCAAGGAATGCCCAAGGAAAGGCCAAAGAAGAGAAGAATTCATAGTGGGAGAGGTCAATAATGAGCAGCAGCATCAAACTCATAAGATATTTTATTTGAATTAGAATTGAAGAAAGATTTTGCATATTTCAGACAGTGAAATGCCTTCTCTACCATGCTCTTAAGCAGGTGTTTTAGAATGAAAATAGATAAGAGGTATGTTGTACATAGGTGTGAGTGAACATGAGCAGAAATATGTGGAAGACGTCTTTCAGAATGTGATAAAGCTGACCATGACACTGTTGGAATTCAACCCCATACTGACAAAATCTGCAGTCCTCAACGAGGAACAGTTAGTTAGTTTGGTATAGGTTGATGGAATTCCCTTGCCCCATGTCTTTTGTATGATGGTTGGAATATATCTGATTCCTTCTCTCCTCTCTGTTTCTGCTCTCATTCCGATTGGTTGTTTAAAATGGATACTTTTCTACTGCCTTCTTACACTTTTGTATGGAGAATATGTGTTGTGTGCTTTGAGATCTCTCTCTGCTTGTGTGTCAAGAGAGAGATAGTAATTGGGTTTTTCCCTCTCTTGAAACCTTAGAAGATATGGGTGTTAAGAGTAGCTCAGACCCAGTTCTTGATTATTAAGAAATGCAGTTATTTCTTATTATTGTAAATAAACCTTTTTGTGGGTTGTTGTAGGTTTTTTTGGCTATATGGCCATGTTCTAGAGGCATTCTCTCCTCTTTTGTGATTTTAAAAGATTGGACTCTGCATATTTGCCCCTTAAGTTCTAAATTCTTTACAGTCACATCGCACGGAACTTCATGATCTGCTTGCTAATGAGCTGACGCTCAACTCTTGTATCCTGTTTATTTTTGGGTGCCGTACTTCTTCTTCTTCTTCTTCTTATTATTATTATTATTATTATTGGTGTATACACTGAATGTGTACCACACTTTTCTGTCTGTATTTATAGGGCAGGGGTGGGGACCCTTTGGTCTTTCCAAAGGTTTTAACTCCCATCTAGCAGGACCTCTAGGATGGCCATGGTGAAGATCTGTAGGACCACTAATCCAAATTATTTGACCCTGAATGTATGTGCAAGTGTTGAATAATATCTGTGGATCTAAATGTCGAAAAGTTCACCAAGAGAAAGAAGAGAATAAAAGAGGAATATCCACAAAGTTAAGGGAAGCAAATTCTGGAGCTAGCTGTAGTATGTGTTTTCTGATCTTCTCTCTGAATTCTCTTCCTTACCAAAAAGTGTTTCTTCAGCAAATCTCTAGCAGTTTCCAGCTTGATTATAATAATTTAATATTTAGAAAGTGTATGTGAACCTGCATCACTGTTACAGCTCCATAAGTAACAGCTGTCCAGTAGATAGAGCCCACCATTATTCCAGCTGCAGCAAACGGACAGGCTTTAGAGATAAGACGATCTGCTAGATCTAAGACATAAACAACTGGACCTATAATACAAAAAGAGAAATAAGGAAAATCAGAAGCTGAAAGAGAATATAACAGTGACATTATGTCAATTCTGACTTAATAAAGTATGTTGAAATGTAAGAAGTGGGATACTTGCCCAGTTGAAATTTATGATTAGGTTAGGAACACATATTATGTAAGAAAAGATAAAGATTCCCCCTGACATTAAGTCTACTTGTATCCAACTCTAGGGGGTGGAGCTCATCTCCATTTCTAAGCTGAAGAGCTGGTGTTGTCCATAGACACCTCCTAGGTCACGTGGCCAGCATGACTGCATGGAGCGTTGTTACCTTCCTGCCAAAACGGCACCTATTGATTTACTCACATTTGCCTGTTTTGGAACCGCTAGGTTGGCAGAAGCTGGGTCTAACAGCGGGAACTCACTTTGCTCCCTGGATTTGATTCACCGACATTTCAGTCAGCAAGTTCAGCAGCTCAGCGGTTTAATCCACTGTGCCACCAGGAGACCCATGTTCTAAAACTTTCTAGAAAATAATCATAATATTTGTATTCCAATGGATACTCCACTAAACCAGTAATGCTATTCATTATTAAATTGCTGTATTTGTTATTGGTAGGTAGATTTTCAATTTAGATTCAGACACTGAACAAACAAAGCCAAGTGTCTTGAGCTGAAAAAGTTAGTCCAGGATATTATCTCAGACCAGCTTTTCTGTTTCCTTTTGCTGCTATCCTTATTTCATCCATTAAATGTCCGACACAGATACAATCTTTTAGATAGTCAAGTAGCTCCTGAAGCTAAGAAATGCAACACGGCATCAATAAAGATGGTAAACCGTGAATTTACATTTAGACAGAAACTGTCTCCATCTGTTCATCTGTTTCTGTTTCATTCGGAAAATGTACGGTATCGTGCCTGTCATAAATATATATGCCAAACATGCAAGGGCTTTCCAATTCCCACTCAAAACAGGGATTCTAGTCTCAGAAATCAATCATTTCAGAGAGTGGGAAAGGATAGAGGAACTAGGAAGGCCTCAGAAGTCCTATAGATTAGATTGAAGTTCTCTTATGTGTGTGAAAGCTTTGTCTAAAGAACTCCAGACCCTATTTTGTAATTATTTTCATTTTTATAACCAGAACAAAAATGAGGAATTAATGGGTAGGGATCCAATACACAAAGTAAAGAAGAAGGGACATACACAAAGTAAACAAGAAATGCATGTGATCTGACATAATCATGAATACAACTATGAGAACGCAACCTTTAAAAAGTGAAAGATTGAGTGAATCAGGACTAATGGATTGTCTATGCATGCCCTTACAAGACTGAGGCTCAAATGGAATTGATAGTCCCAACTACAACCAGCATATTGAATCAGTAATTCAATATATAAACATACTGCATTCAGCAGCCAACCTACTTGATTTGCACCACCCAAACCAGTGTATATTCACATATACTTCCTCCCAGTGTTGAAATAAAAATTTCAACCTAAAAATTACACCAAAATATTATCTTTATAAAATGAAAAAGTCATTTTGTATTAATTTCTTCCCCTAATAAGTGAAGATTAATGCAAGAGCATGATGGAACAGATTTCTGAACAAACAAAAAAATTGCACAATCCATATATTTTAAACCTTCACCTCATATGCTCTGTCCAATCTGTCAGCAATTCAATCTTATTCCATGGATGGGCAAAGTGTGCCTTGGGGTCTGCATGCAGCCTTCCAAGTCTATTTTGGTATTTCAATCCTCCTACAGACCCATTTTACAAAACTAAAAACAGATAGCTGGCCATTTCTCTAGTGGGTTCTTTGGATCCACTGAGATTTGGTTCCAGGACCCCTCATGGAGAACAAATTGTGCGGATGCTCAAGTCCAATTACATGTGATGGCATAGTAAAATACTTAAAATTATATTAAACAGCAATTGCCATTTGGATTCTAAAAATATATATATTTACAAACTGTGGATGGTTGGATTCATGTATATGGGGGTCAGTTGTAATTTTGTATGCCTCCACCCCACTTTCTTTTTTCATATTTTGCAGCCTCTGGAGGGAAGGGGTAGACACTGGCCCCTAGCCCTACTGAAGCTGACTAACAATGGTCTATTTCCTGTTAATAGTTTCTGCATTTTTATTACTATGACCTGCTCTAACAGGTGATAAGAAAAGAACTAATTGCACTAGTTCTGCTCTCCCCTTGCTTCACCAAATGTTCGCATACAGCTGACTGGCACATGCAGTAATTTGGATTGAACTGTTATGGACATCTTACCTAGTTTTGGAAACACTATTAAGTATTCTGCATTGCACTGAGGACAGGCAACTCTGGCTGTACTATTCCCTCTCTGTTTTTCATCCACCCAGCGTTGGAGACACGTTTGGTGAACCCATTTCGTTGAGCCTCTACACCGGCATGGTCGTACCCACTCTGCTGCTCTGTCATCTTCATCAGTGGCAAAACACACCCAACAACTCCTGTAAGTTGAACACAGACCACACATCAGAAAGCTATATACTCAAATAGAATATCAGCAAAAAAATCCTCACCTGTTCATCCTGAGAATTTAGTTAATTTAGGAAGATAATTTTTCATAAACCTATGTTACTAAATCAAATTCACAAAGACCTAGTCCAGCTGTCACCTTTATATATGTACTAGCTTGGGTACTCAGTGTTGCCCAGGCTATTTTTGTAATTCTACAAAATGCATAAGGTTGTGGGTGATCTACAACTGAGTTCATGCCAGGCTAACCCCATGAAATTCCATCAGTACTTAGTTTGTTATGTTTATCAAGTTTGCTCTAGATGCATCATCGGTGGAGTTCAGTGTGCTCTCTGGCTGTAGGATAAACTACAACTCCCACTATGGCAAGTCAGTCCCCTCAAACTCCTACAGTAGGTTCAGTTGGTCACGGGGTTTCTGTGTGCCATGTTTGGTCCAGGTCCATCATCAGTGGAGGTCACAGTTTCTCTGGTTGCGGGTGAACTACAACTCCCAGAAAGGAAGATCAGTTCCCTCCAAACCCTTCCAGTAATCAAATTTTGGCATATCAGGCATGTGTGCCAAGTTTGCACCACATCCATCAGTGTTTGGGTTCACAGTGCTCTCTCTATGTAAGTGAACTACAACTCCCCCAAATCAAGGTGAATTTTCCCCAAAGACCTCCAGTATATTTTGCGGTAATGGGGGCTTTGTGTGCCACATTTGGTCCATCTTTAGTGGAATTCAAGAGTGCTCACTGATTGCAGGTGAATTTCTCTCGGCTCTACCAAGGAATCATTGCACTTACTCTGAGCCCAAACCTAGCTTCAATTTGTTGACCAGCCAGGGTATGATGTTCTTATGATGTTAACTGAGCACTTTTAGAATCCCAGAAGCACTTTAACAGAACTTTAAGATCCTCTGCACACTGCACTTCCTTGAAATCTGATAGATCACCTGTCACATCCAGCACTTTTAATCTGTACCCATTACTTGGCCCGGCCCTGTTTTTATTGTGTTATGCTGTATTGTTTTGTTGTTTTTACTGTTATTGCTTTAATGTTTTTGATTTGCTTTGAATTGTATTGTTATGCTATTGTGTTGTTGAGGCCTTGGCCTTTGTAAGCCGCATCGAGTCCTTCGGGAGATGCTAGCGGGATACAAATAAAGTTTAATAATAATAATAATAATTGATTTTAATATTTTTATTATTTGTTGTTATTGACTGTATTTTACTGTGTTTGTTTTAATCTGTAATCCTTGGGTTTGTCCCTTTGCAAGGTGCCCTGAGTTCCTTCAGGAAGAGGGAGGAGGGGTATAAACATAAAGTAGTAGTAGTAGTTGTTGTTATTATCATTATTTCCTTTGTTTCCCCAGCTTAACATTTGTTGCATTGCTTATGAAGGACATGTTGCTGCAACTCAACACTGAGAGTCTGCTATTCTCTGGTCTCCCTTCACCATTCTACCAATAGTGGTTCTGCTTTAAAAAAAAAAAACCTAGACAGGCTGGATTGATGCAAAATGACTTTGTAAAGGGGTGTTGTCAGGTGGTTTGGTAACAGAGATATCCAAGCATTTCCTTTTATGACAAGTGATTTTTACATATATGTTGAATTAGTTCTTTTAGCTTTTAAAGTCATCAACTGAATGTGGGATTTCTAAATGCGCATTATGATTTGAATTTCTGCAGCTACATTAATGGCATACATTTCTAATATGCATCCAGAGACATTTGGAATATACAGCTATGACCAGATTACTGCTTCCAAATTAATCCTCTCCTCACTCGGTCCTTTGCACAAGGCACTCTTTAAGATAGAAATAAGAAAAATGGTTTTTGATGCAGCACAAGAGCCTCCAGTCCCGTGAAAGGGGATTTGGGAGAAACAGGGAACCCTTATTACACAACAAGAAGTGTTCCTCCATTGCTAACAAAACATAGTTTTTATGCAACACATACACACAAAACGGGCAGCAGCTGTTACCCCCCAATCAAAATAGATATACCGTACATTTTTATAATGCATACCTCACTGAACAAATACAAAGGCTGAAAAATGAAGAGCAAATGTTCCCAAGTTTAATAGCTATTGAAAACATGTCAATCACTGCTTGTATTAATCACAAATCATTGTAAAATAAGAAAATGAGGTAAAGCATTCATTTTTTACTACATACCGTTTAGCTAACTTGCTAAATTTCTGTAGTTTAAATATCACGCAGCCTTTTTGAAAAGTTCACGTGAATGCTTAAGATATGTATATCTCTTAATTGAGAATTCTTAAATTCTGATTTATAACGATATCATGCTTTAGCATAAACAGCAAGCAGAAGAATCATAGAGTTGGAATAGACCACAAGGGTCACCCAGTCCAACACACTGCCATGCAGGAATACAAATTCAAAGCACACCTGACAGATGGCCATCCAACCTCTGCTTATATTCAAACTCAAAGATCCAGAAGCATCATGTTGCTACTTGCCTCGTTCATCAATAGAGTCAGCCTTCCACATGTGCGGATCTGACTTTTGCAGATATGATTATTCATGGATTTGATTAAAATGTTCTCCCTAGAAATCTCTAGATCCACCAGTATGATTTAGCGGAAACTGGCCATAGAGTCAATGCTGGAGAAAGTAGGTATCTCTAGAGAGGTGTTCTCTCAGGTAAAAAATAGCAAACCGCAGAAATTGGGCTCTATGGGCCAATGGAATACTCCATCACACACAGACAAGTCTACGTAGGGACTATCAAACGCAGTGCCAAAACACGAATCAAAGAATATGAAAAGCACTACAGATTAATTCAACCAGAGAAGTCAGCCACGGCAGAGCACTTCATGAACCAACCTGGATGCAGCACATTTATTTGAGAACACATAAATGCTGGACTGCACTAACAACCACCATGTCAGACTACACAGAGAAGACATTCAAATCCATAAGTACATGGACAAATTCAACAGAAAGGAGGAAACTATGAAAATGAACAAAATCTAGCTACCAGTTTTAAACAACTCTAAAATCAGGACAGTAAATAAAGAACAAGACTAAAAAATAGGAAACAATCAGGGGCAGCTAACATCTTCCAACAAAGGATGCCATCAGGAAGGAAGCAGACAGGCTTTGAAGCTGCAAGGCTATTCAATGCTAATCAAACTGGGCAGTTGTAACATTCACACTTGCCTCAAGCAGACAAGAGTTCTTTTTCCCACCCGGGACATTCCACAGATATGCAGTATAAAGTTCACTTGCCTAGTTTGCAACAGACCTCACAACCTTTGAGAATGCCTGCCATAGATGTGGGCGAAACGTTAAGAAAGAATGCTTCTGGAACATGGCCACACAGCCCGGAAAACACACAGCAACCCAGCAATTTTATAATTTTGTGATGATTTTGTTCTCGCAAATGTGGAGAACTGACCATAAACTCATTAAGGTTGACACACACACATATAAATGCTTATGTAGCATTCTCATACACTAGATGTGACTTGTAGAGCCTTAACCAAAACTATATTTTGATTATTCCTGGACTTACATCCAATTTCTAATCTCAACTAAATCAAACTCGCATGGGATAAAAACAAGTCTTTTACAATTCAGCTATTTATTTAAAGCATTTATATTTCACCCTTATTGCCCCGAAGGGGACTCAGGGTGGAGCACAACATATAAATGGCAAACATTCAATGCCAGGACATAACTATACACATACATAAACATTGAAATCACTTATCTCAATGTTAAATCAATTTAGTCAATGGGTGTTCTCTAGCTGGAATTGGCAACTGAATTAAGGCTTCACAATTTATTCCATCAATATCTGGCTTCTTCAATGGATGCTACCATAGATTACTTATATAGTTTTATGCATATGGACAGTAGGAACGATCTCATCTGGAACAGTTTCAGTGTCAAAAATTAGTTTCATCAAATCCTGTTGAGAAACAATATTAAAACAATCTGTACACAAGGCACATACACTGAAAGCTTCATTATTTCTGTTGATGTAAGAAAATTCTAATTTTAAAATTAAATAACCAGCCTCTCTAAGCAAGTAGAAATGGAGACACCACACATTTTCTTCTTCTCCACTACAGTGATGCCTCATGCCTCTGGATCCCAAAATAGTTTTAAACGGGTAAAGTTAAACAATAACAGACATCGCGTTGCTCCATCCAAGAAGCTGATGGTGCAAACATGACATCTTTCAAAACTTGCGCTAGTTGCAGCAAGAGTTGTAGTTTGGCTGTTCCCTCAGAACTGTTAATGAGGACAAAGCTGAAGAACTGGGACACTCAAATAAAGCTGAGGAATGCCTTCGGCAACCTGACACCAAGAAAGGTCTAAAGTTCATCTGGAAAGAATAAAAAGTGACAATACAAAGTAACACTCTTGAATTAGTTATTGAAGACTGCCTTTTGAAGTTGAAAGCATGTTTTATACTCGACTATACATATGAAGCATAATCGATGCTAGTGAGACTTTTCATATGGTACTGGAGCAAAACTATATTTTTAAACCATTTTCATCTAATTTATTGCTAAATTGTGATATTTCAAAACAATGTATGCTCTACAAAAAGAATCATATGATATGTTTTATATTCTTAAGCCTTTAGCAAGCTATGAATAATGAATAGCAAATCCCTTGTTTTCTGTCATCAGCTTTATCTTGCTATTGACAGTAGCGACTGCAGAAAGCTAAATAAAACCATTGACACAAGGATCTTAGTTCTTGCCAGATTTTCCATTTTCTTGTATTGAATAAAACATTACCTTGATCCTAGTACAGAATCAGGTCGCAACTAAGACAGCAACCAAAATAGAAACAGCTGGCTAGGTCAAACAAAGCATAGTCTCTGAAAGCTCAACCCTCAAGTACTTGCTACCTCTGCAACAAAACAAACAAAACAAAAACAGACATCAAGGTGCATTAATATATATTTTCCAACTCTTATGCCATAAAATCATTGAAGCAGGTCTATCATTACAGCCTTCAAAATATGATTGTCCTTTGTCATTCTGTGTGCAATACATCACAAGGACATCTGCTAGAAGGTGCTTCATTTTACACAATATAAAGCTATTGTATTAGTACATAAAACTGGCATTCTGAAGGCATAGATAATGTTCCTAGCTACCATTAGAAGTGACATTCCTTAGACTCCATGGGCTATTAAAGTGCTGGAAGACAAAACTCTCACACAACTATGTTTTGAAAATGTTCTATTATGCAATGTCCTTTCTTTTTCAGACAGGTTTGGATTTATTTATTTTTTGTCGTGTCAGGAGCAAGTTGCTTCTGGTGTGAGAGAATTGGCCGTCTGCAAGGACGTTGCCCAGGGGACGCCTGGATGATTTGATGGTTTTATTATCCTTGTGGGAAGCTTCTCTCATGTCCCCGCATGAAGAGCTGGAGCTGATAGAGGGAGCACATCCGCCTCTCCCCGGATTCGAACCTGCGACCTGTCGGTCTTCAGTCCTGCCGGCACAGGGGTTTAACACACTGCGCCACCGGGGGCTCCTAGGTTTGGACTGAAATGTCAAAATCTTGGTTAACCATTCATCTTTCATGTCATAACATTCTAATATTGGCATGTTTTGTTTATTCTGTACATGAAGGCTATTACTTTACGTCCTAGGTCTTGAGAGAGAGAAACGTTTTTAAAAAGTTAGTTGCCAAATTCTTCTACTGTAGTAGCCAATGTGTCCTAAGATAAACGTTTTCCCTTGACATTAAGTCTAGTCGTGTCTGACTCTGGGGGATGGTGTTCATCTCCATTTCTAAGTCAAAGAGCCAGCGTTGTCCATAGATGCCTCCAAGGTCATGTGGCTGGCATGACTGCAAGGAGCGCCATTACCTTCCTGTATCTTTTATATATATATATACACACACACACACACACACACACACACACGGGCCAGAGAGGAGAATATGGTGCATGAAAATGCCTCTAGGAGTTCCTCGACAATACGCAAGGAGCTACAAAAACATAACAGCAATAGAAATATATATATATAGCAAAGTGTAAAGAAGAAAGACAAATGTGCTGGAAGGGAAAAAGGAAAAGAGAGGGGAAAAAATGAGAATATAGCCTTTAACTTCCAATCTTCTTTCTTGTGGGTTTATTTTCATTACAATCATTTATTTCCTTTAATTATCTCGGCTTCTCTGATTTCTTTTTTTCTCATTGGTTTTTCTTTTTCTTTTTTTCTCATTTTCATTACAGTCATTTATTTCCTTTAATTATCTCGGCTTCTCTGATTTCTTTTTTCTCAGTGGTTTAACCTGCTGCGCCACTGGAGGCTTCTCAATGTGTCCTAGATTACTCATATACCACATTCCAGTTGTTTTGTTGTTTTTACTAGTCTATTGAATTTTTCTGTCTTTTTCTTTTTGTAGATATTCCATCATTGGGTTCCAGTCTGTTTATTGTTCCATATTCTTTGATGTTTTGTCATTAAGTATGTCAGTCCATCCATATTCCTTATATCTAGGACTTTGGTCATCCACTGTTTAATCAATGGTATTTCTTTTACTCTCCAATTCCTCACATATACTATTCTTGCTGCTACAATTAAACGATATAGGAGTATTTATTTTTGTCTACTTTTTTTTAATCTGTTATTCCCAGGAAGTGGGTTTCTGCTTTCATTTCTATATTTATATTTAGTATCTTCTTGGATTCTTTATGTATTTCTTTCCAGTATTCTCTTGCTCTTTTGCACAACCGCCACATGTGATAGAATGTACCTTCGGTACCTACTGATTTACTCACATTTGCATGTTTTCTAATTGCGATGTTGGCAGAAGCTAGGGCTAACAGCGTGAGCTCCCCGGATTCGAACCACTGACCCTTCAGTCAGCAAGTTCAGCAGCTCAGCAATTTAACCTACTGTGCCACTGAGGGCTTCCCACTGTGCCACTGAGGGCTTCCCACTGAGGGCTTCCCACATTCCAGTTTGTAGACATACCCTAACTATGATGTTTCTGCAAATATTTAGTGAAGCTAAAGAAAGGGCTCTCCAAAACTCCTTAATCTTGATTGCTGTGTTATCTTAATCTTTCCCAAATATAGCCTTTAAAAGTAATCCATGGAGTTAATGTAATATTGTCTTTCCAGTTTTATAAGGGAATAGAAAATACTAGATGAGCAACACATGAAAGCCTTTCATATAGCATATAATGAAAGTTTTAAAACAATGTGGTGGTACCCAGAACTATACAGCAAGCATGCCCTTTTCCCCAAATATGAAACAGAGCTGCCTATTTCCTACACGTCACAACATTCATGGAAACCACAAAATGCAACCTTGATGAATATCCTAATTCTTTTCCCCACAGATCCAGGTCAAAACCACACAAATCCACAGGGAAAAACCCCTGAGTACACACATCAGCTCTTGAGCTTTTCCACAGCTATCACAATTACACAACCTTACATAGAGTCGTATGCTGTTAAATAAAGAACTGTTGATAAAAAAAACGCTTTCACAGCCTGCCAGATTATTTAGAGGAGATGGTGTTTGAATTTTCATACTTCCTGTAAGGTTGCAATATTAACCTGTTTGTACTTTGACTGCCAACTAAATTCCAAGGGCAACTTGTTTTAACTAGAAACAAGACTGGTCTTTAAAAAGAAGGAAAGGACATTCTACAGAAATTTGAGAAAGTATGACAACACTGTAATTTTTAAAAAGCCAGTAAAATCCACAGAACTGAAATTAAACATTTCAGATCCATTACCTTTAGCTTTCTTACAAAGTAGCATGACAAATCTTTTGGACTCCAGCAATAGTTTGTATGGGCAACAATCCCAAATCTCAAATAGGGCTGTTATGGGGCATCCTTAAACAATCAGTAGAAGAATACTTCCAACAAATTATTACTGAGAATATTTAATTATAGTTGGCATATGTGTCCTTTGTGAACTTGCAAAACTCCTGCTGTATACAAGGTGTGTTTTCAGCAGTTACTTAAGTACTTAATCTTAGTTCTATTTAAAGACTCCAGAAAGCTTTCTTATCATATTGTGCCACTAGGCTAGAATTTTGTGCCTTGTCATTCTCTGCCATGTGCATAACTAAACAGTTACTTCACATGGACTGTAGATATCAGAATGTTCACTCTTGTTAATAGCTTCACAAGGAAATCGAGGGAGAGGACATCATTTTTCAAATCTTAAAAATAAAACTCTGGGAAGATTTCCTTTTTGAACAAAGAACCCCAATACTACCCCTTGTGGAGCTTCACTTGTTTTTCTGTCTACATAAAAAGCTTAGGGTATTTGGCTCTTTTTCACAAGCTGTAATTATTTATTGTAATTGCAAAATTACTGTTCTAGTAAGGTTTGTGTGTCCATGACTGTCAGAATTGCTTCTATTTAACAAACTGGGTGGCGATGATTCTCCTGCCTCAGTACCCTGGCACACCCTCACTCAAATCTCTTTTTTCCGGTAGTGTTTGGCTGCAATGGATAAGAGAAAGAAGACAGGAGAAATCTGCACTGAATTAGCACAATTTTGCATTTAATCCAGAGAAACTATCAAAAGAACTTCCAGCGCCTACAGCACCGGGCTAACATAGCAGTTTAAACTGCCTGCTATAGAAGAACCTGCCGACCTGAAGGATGGGGGTTCAAGCCTGTGTTGGGGTAAGCTCCTGCCATCAGTCCAGCTTCTGCTCACTTAGCAGTTTGAAAACAACAATGAAAGTACTGTAGATAAATAGGTACCGCTTTGACAGGGAGGAAAAAGGATCCCTGAAAAACATGCCGGCAAAAATCTGACCAGGACAGAAATCCATGGTCGACAGGCTCCTCAGCGTGGAAAATTAAACAACAGCATCTCCCCATGGCTGAGTCAAGCACACCTGGATGCCGGAAATAAAAAGGGAGAAGCCTTGCCTTTGTTTAAATAATGTCTGCCTGTCTCGGTAAATTGTATAACGGCATTGAATATTTGCCATATATGTCCCTGTAATCAGCTTTGAGTCCCTAGGGAGAGGTAGAGCAGAATATAAATAAAGTATATTATTATTATTATTATTATTATTATTATTATTATTATTATTATTAAAATGGCCCTTCACTGTACAAAGCCCCTTTACTGAGCATGAAGAAGACCAAAGATGAGTTTCAAACAAGGTCCATGGTAAGAATCTGATCATCAGTATAGGGTATTTTAACTACATAAATAACTTAATACAATTATAGAAATGTATCAGCTTAATTTAAGTGTGCATATGTTTCAGTTGAAATGTATTTATATATTTATTTATTTCACAGTTTTCTATACCGAGCTTCTCAACCTCATTGAGGGACTCAGCCCGGTTTCCAGCCATAAAAAACATATACACTCATTAAAATATCATATATCACAATTACAAAAACAACTTTAAAAACACGATATATAAAACTACAGTGGTCAGTCGTCCTATTAAGATGGATCTACATCAACTTCCATCCAGGGTCCTATGGTGTTGTCTCTGAAACAACTACAGCAATATATTTATCTCTATTATTACAGTTTTAACTGAGATACACACACATACACACCATCTTTATTTACTATTCTATATTTTGACAGAAATTAACATAGCCATACCATGCCTATTCCTAAAGTTAGAAATATATAGCACGCCACAAATGGATTCTCATGTGAATCTACTAAAGATTGAGGGATTTTTTTCTAATAATAATAATAATAATAATAATAATGGTGGCAATAATAGTAATAACACAAATTATTTACTACCCGTTTCTCTTGATGGCTTGAGGTGGGGTACAACAAAGTCAAAACATATTAATATAAAATACATACAATAAAGTACAAAGATAAAAACACACAATTATTTTTTAAAATGTAAGAGTACAAAATTAACATATAAAAGCAATGCAATGTAAATTCATGAATGACTGGGTAGGCATGCCAGACAAGATGGGTAGTCAATTGGGATTTAAATCCCAATAGCTTGTTTACTCTCAGATCTCTTCCAGTAAGTCATTCCACAGTTGCGGGGCAGCTAATGAAAAGATCCTCTGGGTGACAGTTGTCAGTTGGGTTCTGGTTGGTTGGAGTAAGCATCCCGCAGAGGACTTCTGTGTCCTAAGGGGCCATGGATTGTGCAGGAGAAGACAATCCTGTAAGTAACCTGAACCCAAACCATGTATTCCTTTAAAGATCAAAACCAACACTTTGTACTCTGCCCAAAAACTAACTGGTAACCAGTGGAGTTTCTTTAATATGATATAATACAATATTATACATAACATATAAAATTTTGCATAAATGGGCCAATTCTACAAAGATATTACACACTTCTGTGTTTAACTTACAAGTGAGAACCTTGAAGTGCAACAAGACATTTTTCCTAAATATGTTTATATGCAGTTAAGTGTTACCTACACATCAGACAAAGGCAAAATAATGCATTATCTTTTAAAAGCTAGCTTGGTGCTTCTTTTATAAAGAGAGACTCTCACATGAAAAATTGTATTCCTCTAATATACCACAATGCCTAATTTAAATAGAACATTGTAAGACTACTCTTATCAATAGATGGCATGTTCCAAGACATACACCTCCACTTCCTATGGATAGCTGAAACCACCTATGGTACTGGGCCCATATGTTCAGACCACAGTTGACCACTTTACCCATTGAAGGGGGCATCAACTCAATACTTCCTGTAGCTGAGAGGGCTCTTCCCCCCAACTCATCTGTTACTGATCCACTCTCAACTTTCCTCTTGCTACTTCCTTGGATTCTTGAAGGTGTGAGTTAACTTCCAGCCCAAGCATAGTTGTACTGAAGAACCAAGAAATGCTTACACACACTTCCAGGAATGGTGATCACAGGCAAGGGCAACTACAAAAAATTGAACCCATGGATAAGGAGATCTTACTGTAATCACATATATTTCTTTGCCTCCATTTATCCTTTCTTCCATTTCCTTTGTGGCCTAGCTACCATAATGATACTAGATTACATCTGACCTTGGAAACTAGACAAGGTTAGCTCTAGTTAGTATTCAGATGGGTAACTGCCAATGAATATCAAGTGCTGTAGATTAAAACTGGAACCACCTCCAAGCATTTCTTGCCTAAGAAAATCTTATGAAATGTATGGGGTTGCCACTTGCCATTAAGTTGGCAGGCAACTTGAACATACACACACACACACACATCCTTCGCCTTTCTCTGTTGTGTCTCTTGCTCTCCTTTTCTTATTCTAAGCCCTTGTTTCCTGTTTCCCTTCAAAAACAAACCTAGATAATGCTTCTCATCTTCTGAAACATGGTTGTACATGCATTATATAATAATAATAATAATAATATCATGCTTTTATCTCTTAAAATCCATTGTATACAGATATTAAAAGAAAATTAAACATACAACTAAAATTATTTAAAATACTTTAAAAACAGTTAAAATATCCAAACATCCTACATCATCCTCAGCTCACTCTATATCAGGCATCCTCAAGTTCCGACTCTCCAGTCTCCAGTTCCCAGAAGCCACACCCAGCTCGTCCAATGGTTAGGAATTCTGGGAGTTGGAGGCCCAAACCTCTGGAGGGCCAGAGTTTGAGAATTTCTGTTCTTTATAATAAAATAAACACTATCTCTATTTCCTACATGCAGACTGTGAGTACAACTGTTTATGTAGTCAAAAGGGCTTGGGCCACATCAGTTAGCGAGTTTGAAGTAATTTTTTTTAAAAAAATTATTAGGGGGGAAAAGTGAACCCAAGAACTGTTCAATGAGGAATAAACATATTCAGTGACCCCTAGTTGCTGAGTGCTTGAGGTAGGGGAGATGAAAAACCTAAAAGGAGAGGAAACGGAGTGGCAGGAACCCTGAACAGAAGCATTTTGTACAGCAAAAATCTGTTGCAGGTTTCCCTGCACATTTAAAGTGCAATGTGGGGTCTTAAAAGAGAATTTGACCCATTATACTCCTGCTGGTTCAACCAACTCAATATGAACACAACATTAGATCCCAGCTATTGACACCATCAATTCAACAGCAATCTTTAGAGGATCCTCTGAAGATGCCAGTGACAGATACAGGTGAAACATCAGGAGAAAATGCTGCTAGAACATGGCCATACAGTCCTGAAACCACACAACATCCCAACTCTAGAGTCCTTAAACTGAAATGTTTACACTGATGATCAAGAAGCTTACAGATCACCGATAATCTCTAAGCTCCCTTGAGTCCTAGACTGGGCAAAAAGTAAATTACTAATAACAACAACACTATTTAAAGAATGACTGCACACTTCTCAGTAAAGAGAATTTACCAACTGAAACAAGCACCATAGCCCAAAATTTCCCATAACCACCTATTTGATCACTAATAGTAGGCCCTGAAGACAAGTGACATATAACCTTAAACTCCAAGTACATTCACATGAGCCCAGCTGTGGTATGTATGAACTTAGGACACAAGAGAGCAACTTTAAAGGCCAGCGCCTTAGACTGGACTTGTGGTGCATCTGCACTGTAGCATTAATCCTGTTTGACACCACTTTGGACCACTTTAACTGCTGTGGCCCAATGTTATAGAATTGTAGTAGCTGTAGTTTGGCACTCTTTGGTAGAGAAGGCTAAAGACCTGTAAAACTACAAATCCCATGATTCTATAGCACTGAGCTGTGGCAGCTAAAATGGTGTCATGCTGCATTAATTATACAGAAGGAACCTTGGAAACAAACTGACAGCTAATTCAGTTATTTTAATATTGATGAGACATGTTCTCAGTGAATTGTTTTAGTGCACTTTGTCAGTTATAATTTCTAAACAGTTTTCAAGGACAGCCCCATATATAGTACATTGTAATAGAGTGATCTGTGTGGCCTAGATAACAAATTATCATTTCAGTAATCTGTAGATGAGATGGTTTTTATTCCAGTATGCTTTTAAAAACAACTTCTTTCACATAAACATGCTTGATTATAATACTATTTTACATTTCTCTCACTGAAAGATGCAAACACTTCAAAATCAAGCACAATTTGTTACATTAACACACACACACACACATTTGTAGACCTGGAAACCTAACATCTAGAAATAACATCACAAAGTTAATTCTTGAGTGCATAACCTTTTGCATTAAGGAAATACGAGTTCAACTCTTGGGTTTTGATACAATTAAACACTCTGCCCGCAAACAGCAGAGCATCTCAATGGAATTTTACTTGGCATTATTTTCACAATTACTTGTGAAATAAATTCATTTATGTATTATTTTAAGGTCTCTACATTGGTTCCAAGCAATATACAGCATTAAAGTATGAGTCATGGTTACCCGTCATTAAAATTCATTGGATACACACAGAAAAAAAAATCAGCTTGAAAATGTGTTTACTACACTTTTAACTATAAGGATTAATATGAGTGCCAAGAGGGCATCACCTTGCGGCAATAATGAGTTATTTTTAAATTTTTGCTACCAACATGATGCAAAGCATCAAACGCATAAATAAGATTAGTTCCAACATCTTTTTCAAAACAGGAAGTTCTTTGTAACCTAGCATCAGCATTCCCTTAGAGATATCATACCATATGAGATCCAAAGTACACATTCCAGTGACACCTTTATTAGGTCAACCCAAAGGTGCAAAATACATTATACTGTACTAGTTTTAAACTCTACTACTTTTTCATCAGGCTGGGGAAGGAAAGTGTTATAGCTAGAAGTCCGCCTCTTGCTTGGTGTGTTTGTTTATACATGTATGTGCCTTTACATTGCTTATCAACTTGTTTGAAGTGGTCTTAAGGGACGGTCAATGCAGACTAAAAAATTAAGCCACCCTCCCTCACTGCTTGAGGTGACTAAGAACGAAGGCAATAAAAGAAATGCAATAAAAAGTTCATTTTCTATTGGCAGCAACAAAGCACCTTCGTTTGAGAACTAGGTTTGTTTGCAAGGCCCAGGGGTCACTTCGTAGGCAGAACAAAGTGAGTCTCTCAGGAAGCCTCTATACCAAGGGTTCTCAAACTTTTTCAGCCGCAGAGCCCCAAGATATGTTTAAATATTATATTTTACATTATATATAATGTATATATATATATTAGGCATGAGCTGGACCAGTGGCCAGCATGCTGCAAACAAGTATATAGGGAAGGGAGGGAAGGGAAGTGACAGGGAAGTGAATGAGGTGGTGCAACCACAGAGCCCCTGAGTGCATCTCACGGAACCCCAAGAACTCTGCATAGCACAGTTTGAGAACTGCTGCTCTATACGAGAAGCTTGGCCTCTCACTGAACATCGACAAAACCAAAGTGCACTTCAAGCAGTCACCAGCCAATCCCTCTGCAATGACACTAAACAAATTAATAGTGTAACATTAGAAAATGCTGACCATTTCAGTTACTTTGGAAGCCACCTCTCCACAAAAGTCAACATTGACACTGAAATATAACACTGCCTGAGCTCTGTGAGTGCAGCATTTTTCTGAATGAAACAGAGAGTGTTTGAGGATCGGGACATCTGTAGAGATACCAAGGTGCTTGTTTATAAACTATTGTCCTCTCAACCCTGTTACATGCCTGCAAAACATGGACTGTCTACAGGTGTCACACTCAACACCAGTACTGCCTCCAAAAAATCCTGCAAGTCTCTTGGGAAGACAGGCAGATAAATGTCAGTGTGCTAGAAGAAGCTAAGACCACCAGCACTGAAGCAACGCTCCTACACCATCAACTCTGCTGGATTGGCCATGTTGTCCAAATGCCCGATCATCATCTCCCAAAGCAGTTATTATACTCCCTACTCAAGAGCAGAAAACGGAATGATGGTGGATGGGAAAGGAGATTTAAAGATGGGCTAAAAGCTAACCTTAAAAACTGTGGCATAGTCATCGAGAACTGGGAAGCTCTGGCCATTGAGCACTCTTAACTAAAGGTCAGCTGTGACCAGGAATTAGAAGAGGCATGGATGGAGGGAGAAAGGGAGAAACGTTCCAAGAGGAAGGCGTGTCAAGCCAACCCTGACCAGGACCACCTTCCACCTGGAAACCGATGTCCTCACCGTGGAAGAAGATGTGGATCAAGAATAGGGCTTCATACTACGTATCCACCGCGAAGACACTACACTTGGAAGGCCATCATATTCGGATAACAAGGGATCACCTAAGTAAGAAGCTCTATACTGTCAGGTCTGTAGGCCTTGTAACAACAAAGCAGGTCAAGAGAAAGCATATTGAAATATATCCTTAGCAAGAAATTCCACAGCTTTCTGTAAGAATGTCCAAGCACAAATCCAAAGCCAGAAATTAGTCTCATTTGTGTTCTTTCATTTCAAGCAAGCATGTCTCATATTTTTTTCATTTCTAGCATCATTACTCACTTCAACAGATAACTTCCCATACTTATCTCAGTACCATAATAGGAAACACATTTTAAAATCTAATCAAAATCTAACGGGCTGTTTTTGGTAATATTACCAACAGTTGGAATGGAAAAAATGAACAGTGACGTCTGAGATACACAAAAATCACACAAGGCATGCTAATTTATGAAATTATAGAAAGCACATAACCCTTTATGATATACAATGGACAGAATGAAAGTAAGAGGGAAGATTTACTTGGATCTCCTACAAACTTAGTACTGCAACTATCAAGTTAAGTACCATATATAATCAGCTCATATACAAGTCAAAGCTGGATTTGAGGGTCAAAATCATGGATTTTAATTTGACATGTGGCTAAGTCAAGGGTCATTTCATGGAAAGAGAAAAACACATGTACTGCCCCTGGTAGCTAGCCACCCCTAGCCATGATTATCAGATGGAATCTCCTTTGCCATCTGACATGTGAAGCTTTACAGCTTCACATGTCAGTGGGCAAAGCAGTGGGAAAGCAGGAATAGTGGGCAAAACAGTTTGCAACTTGCAAGGACAAGCATCGAGATTGTTGTGTGCAACTTGGACAAGTGACTGCTTGAATTTTGGACAGCTACTGCCAGATGTAGCAGAAAGATATTACATTAAATGAACCATGCTCTGACCCAAGGTAACAGTGTCATGTGTTCCTAAATTTCAGTGTTAGAAATATTTAAGGTTGAGACTGAGATTTAGCAAGCTTAATTTATCACCATATGCACATACTGTTCATCATTCATATGTATTAATTCCATTCCTTAATCGCTTGAAAATTATATATCTGTAACAAAGTAGATTACCTATGGATCTCAACTTTATCATTCAATTCTTGGGCTTTGGAGTGTTTAATAAAGAAGCACAGCCCATATTTCAGAGGTTTCTGTGGCTCATTATGGCTCTGAATTAGTATTTGTACAAAAGAAAATATCTTGGGGAAAATTCACCTTGAAAACCAGAACAAAACATTTTAAAGATCTTTAAAGATGTAATAAATAAAATCAAGATTAAACAAGCCGTACACATGAAAATGGATTGAGGAAAGAATAGCTATTACCACACCCTGATATAGCATGGTGTCCATGACATAGAGTTATAAATCAGAAAGCCTTTGGATTAAATCTCAACTCTGAAATAAACTCTTTTATTTATGCATGCTTATTCAGAAGTACATTCCATTGTGTTCAATGGGCTTAACTCCCTGCTTTAAGCGAACCACTTTTCCTCAGCCTGCACTATTCATCTGATCCAGAGATAAAAATAACTTTGTAAAAGTTTATGGAAATGACAAGATAATATACACGACATTTTTCATCACTTTCAAGTGTTCTATAAATGTAACAGATAAAATTTAACACCACTGCTTAATTTGTTATGAGCATCACTCAAATGCAAATTATAGTGCAATTCTATATATATATCTACTTAGAAAACAGCTCAACTATGCCAAAAATATCCCCCAGGAAAACAGATGCAGATGCTCTGTTTTGTTGCATGTACTTTTAAGTTTCTTTGATAATTCCTAATTTTCATCATGAATATCCTGTCCCAAACTAAAGCAAGATGGTAGAAACCATCCAATACACATCATTTCCTTGCTTATTTGCTAAATACCTGTTGCTTCTTTTTAAAAGTACTCTTGCTTTACATCGGCAATTATTTATCTAAAACTTCTCTTATTTCCTATGCCTAAGTTTATTTTTTAATTATAATTCTACATTATCTGTATTTTATTGTTACCCATTTATTCTGACAATAAGGGAAGAACATACATTTAATACGACAAAGTTCTTACAAATTTCAGGCGTTCTGCATTATAACCAGCATCACTTTAAAATATATGACATGAGTCAATACAATTCTGCTGTCCTGTAACTTCTTATTACTACCTTTCTAACATAGCTTAATGACAAGTAAGCTCAACATCTTTGGTTTTAAACAAAAACAAAAAAGAATCAATTTCCATCAGGTGGGACCATTCAATTGTTACACTTTTAGTAGCACACTAAAAATCAATTCAACTATCTCACCCCACAAAAAAGTCTTCCTTAGGTTCCCAACAGTCCGAACATGAGTGTTTTATTTTCCCTTGCTAAACTAATGTAAGATTAATTTCTTGTTTCTCTCCTGTGGCCAAGCAGGAAACAAACATGAACTCAGAACATGAGCTTCCAAACACAACCTGAACTCTCTTGAGTAGAGAACTTTCAGCCTAGGAAGAAATCAGTGCTGATGGATAGCCACAAAAGCAAAGAAAAAGCACAACAATAGCACCCATATTCTCTTTCAGTGGTTGTTTGCCATTATTAATAAAAGATCTGAGTTACTAAAATAAATATGTGTGCGTTGACATAAACAGTTATTTAAGGCAGAATTCAAAGTCATAGCAATATAAATCTGGAATATCAATATCAATAAGGATGTTGTCACACTTTTGAGACTGAAAGAAGTTGATAGTGTGTGCTTTCTTATACTTAACACTACTTCATCATCTGATAAAGTTGACTTAAGTCTATGAAAGCCTATGCTACCAACTTTGTTCCCTCAGTTAGTGTCTAAGGTACAACAAGATCCTTTTTCATACTGATATTTTAGGCTGCACACAGTTTCCCAGGAGTTAAAGCAGGCATTGGCAAACTTTGGCCCTCCAGGTGTTTTGACTTTAACTCCCACAATTTCTAACAGTTGGTAGGCTGTTAGGAATTATGGGAGTTGAAGTCCAAAACACCTGGAGGGCTGAAGTTTGCCCATGCTTGAGTTAAAGCCTCACTGAACACAAGCTGAGTGAAGCATAGGGTTATGAACAACCGTTCAGCTGCATGGTAATAACTATTCAAACACACAGTCCTGTTAGACTGAAATATCAGCGTGCAAAGGGATTGTGCAGCACCTTAGACTAAGGGAAAAAACAAATTTGGTGTAATAAGCTTAACTATCTAAATCATAGAACTATGGTAATGCAGTTTCATACCATTTTTAACTGCCATACGTCAATGATATAGAATTCTGGGATTTGTAGTTCAACGAGGCACCAGCACTCTTTTGTAGAGAAGGCTATGTATGTGTCAAGCTGTATTGATTCTACAGTGTAGATGCATCCAGAATCTACATTTTGCATCTGAGGAAGTAGACCTAGACTTTGAAAGTTTACAGTACTTTGGTCTCTCCATTAGTCTTTTAAAGTGCCACAAGTTCCCATTGCATAATCGATGTTCAAGGGCATACCGGTTGAGCCTCCCTTATCTGAAATTACCAAATATTCCAAAATTGTCCATATGGTTGGCTGAAACAATTCAGGTCCAGGCTATTTGGCTGACCGCATCTCCTTGTATGGGCGCTGAGATCTTCAGAAACCCTTCTCTCAGTACCACCTCATCTCAAGCCTGGTTGGTGGGAACAAGAGAGGGCTTTCCTTCTCGGTGACTGCTCCACAACTCTTGGAATCGGATCCTGGGATATAGGGCCTGTCTGGAAGAGCCCTGACTTAAAGAGTGAGCAATGATTCAAGACCTATTATCTGTGAAGAACCTTTGCACAATGATGGCAACTTCAGGGCCTTGTTGAGATCACTGGCCTGAAAATTCACCTTGGGGGTGGGGGAAGTTTCAACCCCTCCCAGATTTTTTTTCTAGCTACGGGCCTGAGTTCTGTGGGATAGTGCTCATCTCCATTTCTAAGCTGAAGAGAATCTGTAGATGCCTCCTAAGTTATGTGGCCAGCATGACGTGCCAAAATGGTACCTATTGATCTACTCACATTTTGCATGTTTTCAAATTGCTAGAGTAGCAGAAGCTGGGGTTAACAAAGGGACCTCAACCCATCCTGCGGATTTGAACTGCCATCCTGCTACTCCCCCCCCCCACCCCCCAAAAAAGGGTGAGTTTATAGAGGAAGCCTGCCCTTAAAATGCCCTCAAATCAGCAACTGGGCTAGTATATCATGCCTGTGTCAAATGAATTGGGGTTAGATCCTGGCCCCATCCTGTTCTCTACACATCTGGTTGGGCTGTTCTAGACTTCTGTTTTAGTAGCCACATGTCTAGCTCCTGTGGAAGAGATTATATTGAAGGGCTGTAGCTCTGTGGGTGAGCATGTGTTTTGAAGATAAAAAGTCCCAAGTTTTAATCCCCAGTAATATATAAAATTACAATAAGAGTTTGTGAACAGTAGCAAAAGCCACTTACAAGTCTTTTCGTACTAAAATCAACACCTGCTTTTTCCCTAAGATCAGATAACTGTATCATAAATTCAAGGACATTTGCAAATTGGCAGAGCACTGGTTTTTTGGAGTAGTAGATTTGATCAAAAAGTGTGGAATATGGTAGGCTCACTCCAAACACATTTGTCCGCATTCCTTGGGTTAAAGGTAAAAAAGGTAAAGTTTCCCCTGGCATTAAGTCTAGCCGTGCCCAACTCTGGAGGGCAGTGTTCATCTCAATTTCTAAGTCAAAGAGCTGGCTATGACCATAGACGCCTCCAAGGTCATGTGGCCAGTATGACTGTATGGAGCGCCGTTACCTTCCCATCAAAGTGGTACCTGCTGTTCTACTCACATGAGCATGTTTTTGAACTGCTAGGTTGGTAGAAGCAGGGGCTAACAGCGGAAGCTCTGCTCCCCGGATTCAAACCACAGACCTTTCAGTCAGCAATTACAGCGGCTCAGTGCCACCAGGAGCTCCTTGGGTTAACATTGGGCAAATTGGTTCAGAAGACATGTGGGTGTTCCTGGTCAAGCAAAAACAGATTACAATAAAGACAAGTCCTATTTCTTGGGAGCTTTTGGTAGAAAAATGTCATTTTCAAAACTATGATTCACAAGTCCTAACCAGACTTTTGAGCAGATTCAGTTGTACTATAGATCACTCCTTTTCACGGACTGTTCAGCTAGCAATCTCACATTCATTAAGACATTTTCCATGCAGCATGAGCCACATTGAGGTGGCTCTCTGCCCATTGCTTTCTTCTCCTTAATAAGCCGCATTCCATTGCTACAGTTGGCAATACTACCATTATACCGCTGATTAACAGCTACCACCTATATCCGTGCCCTGCTCGCCCCACCAGCTCAATAGATATCTTGAGCAATGATCAATCTATTTGCCCCAAGGAACTGGGAAATTGTTGCTTCTGTTGAACGTTTGATGTTTTATCTTATGTCATGTTTATATGTTGGGTTGCTAAATTTTGTTAGTATGGATGTATTGTTGTTTTTGGGCACTGAATGTTTGCCTTTTATGTTTGGAATCCACCCTGAGTTTCTCTGGGGAGATAGGGCAGAATATATATAAATACACAGTATGTCACAGCAAACAAGATCTATACGCTGGATTTCGTATCACAAAATCATAAGTCGAACATTTCTCAAGCGTCTAGGACTGTGTGATGTATTTTTGAATGATGCGCGCAATTGAGAGATTGTGATTTTGTCAATGTTTATTGTTTCCAAATCCTGGCTGAGATCTTTTGGCATGGCACCCAGTGTGCCGATTACCACTGAGACCACCTATACTGGTTTATGCCAGAGCCTTAGCTTTTTGATTTTGAGGCCCTGATAACAGCTAAGTTTTTCCTGTTGTTTTTCCTCAATGCGACTGTCACCTGGTATGGCAACATCAATAATCCAAACTTTTTTCTTATTATAATTATTGTTGTTGTTGTTCTTATTATAGTAAGTAAGTAAGTCTTATTATTATTACAGATTTGAGATTTAAAAGAGAAGAATGTCTGAGAATGAATCTGGAAGTCAAACACGTTTGGCCTTTCCCTGGAGAAGTGGATAGCGGTGGCAAGAAAAGCCAATGGGATTTTGGCCTGCATAAATAGGAGTACAGTGCCTAGATCCAGGGAAGTCATGCTACCCCTCTCTTCTGCCTTGGTTAGACCACACCTGTAATATTGTGTCCAATTCTGGGCACCACAACTGAAGAGAGATTTTGACAAGCTGGAATGTGTCCAGAGGTGGGAGACTAAACTGATCAAGGGTCTGGAGAACAAGCCCTATGAATAGCGACTTAAAGAGCTGGGCATGTTTAGCCTGCAGAACAGAAGGCTGAGAGGAGACATGATAGGCATGTATAAATATGTGAGAGGAAGTCATAGGGAGGAGGGAGCAAGCTTGTTTTTTGCTATCCTGGCTTCAAACTACAAGAAAGGAGATTCCATCTGAACATTAGGAAGAACTTCCTGACTCTGAGAACCGTTCAGCAGTGGAACTCTCTTCCCTGGAGGGTGGTGGAGGCTCTTTCTTTGGAGGCTTTTAAACAGAGGCCATCTGTCGAGGGTGCTTTGAATGCGATTTTCCTGCTTCTTGGCAGGGGGTTGGACTGGATGGCCAATGAGGTCTCTTCCAACTCTATGATTCTATTTTAAATAAAGTTTTATTATTATATTATTATCACAATATATGGACTGGACAGACGGACTGAGTTGGACATGATTTTATCCTTGCGGACGGCTTTTATGTAATTTTATGTAATTTATGTAATGTAATTGGTAACTTAATGTTGTGTAGTATGTTTTAGATTTTCAGTGTTAGCATTGAATCTTTGCTGTTAGCCGGTCTGAGTCCCTCTGCAGAGGTAGAGAAGATGGGGATATAAACGTTTTAAATAAATAATAAATAAATAAATACTGTTTACCCACAATCAGAAAGAAATTACATCTATATATATATAAATGCTCTGTGCATAATGAGTACCTTAAAAACAAAAGAACCAATGAATGAAATCACACCAAATTTGGCAACAAAACGTCTCACAACACAAGGAGTGACCATCACTCAAAAAATTATGATTTTGTCATTTGGGAGTTGTAGTTGCTGGGATTTATAGTTCACCTATAATCAAAGAGCATTCTGAACTCCATCAATGATGGAATTGAACCAAACTTGGCAAATAGAACTCTCATGACCAACAGAAAACATTAGAAGGGTTTGGTGGGCACTGACCTTGAGTTTTGGAGTTGTAGTTCACCCATATCTAGAGAGCACTGTGGACTCAAATAATGATGGATCTGGACCAAACTTGGCACGAATACTCCATATGCCAAAATATAAACACAGATGAAGTTTGGGAGAAATAGACCTTGACATTTGGGATTAGTAGTTGCTGGGATTTATAGTTCACCTACAATCAAAGAGCATTCTGAACTCCACCAACTACTGCATTGGGGCAAACTTCCCACACAGAACTCCCAAGACCAACAGAAAATATTTAAGGCCATCCAGTCCAACTTCCTTTACCAGGGCAAGAAAAAATAATCAAAGCCCTCCTGACAAAGAGCCATCCATTCATAGATATAGAGAGATATATATGACTCACACACACACACAAATATAGTATCATAGATTTGAAAGGAACCTCTAAAGAAGGACAATTATATGTTGAATGTTCCAGAGGAGACAAACAGACAATCTCCACATCAACACTGACAAAGAAACAGCAAGAAATACTGTTTACCCAACAAGCATAAAGAAATTACATATATTAGAAACCAACACTTCCTCATTACTTTATTTACCAGATCAACAAACTGGGCCACAGCAACGCATGCAGGGGACAGCTAGCATATATTGTTGTTGTTCATTCATTCAGTTGTCCCCGACTCTTCGTGACCTCATGGACCAGCCCACGCCAGAGCTCCCTGTCAGCCGTCACCACCCCCAGCTCCTTCAAGGTCAGTCCAGTCACTTCAAGGATGCCATCCATCCATCTTGCCCTTGGTCGGCCCCTCTTCCTTTTACCTTACACTTTCCCCAGCATAATTGTCTTCTCCAGACTTTGCTGTCTCCTCATGATGTGGCCAAAGTACTTCAACTTTGTCTCTAGTATCCTTCCCTCCAATGAGCAGCCGGGCTTTATTTCCTGGAAGATGGACTGGTTGGATCTTTTCGCTGTCCAAGGCACTCTCAGAACTTTACTCCAACACCACAGTTCAAAAGCATCTATCTTCCTTCGCTCAGCCTTCCCTAAGGTCCAGCTCTCATATCCGTAGGTTACTACAGGGAATACCATGGCTTTGACTATGCGGATCTTTGTTGCCAGTGTGATCCTGGACTCACCGCTGAGCCTGGAACCCCAGGTCTCGGCGGTGGCCGGGAGAGCTTTTGTGCAATTAAAACTTGTGCACCAGTTGCGCCCATACCTTGGGAAGTCTGATCTGGCCACGGTGATCCACGCTCTTGTTACATCCCGAATAGACTACTGCAACGCTCTCTACGTGGGGTTGCCCTTGAAGACTGTTCGGAAACTTCAACTAGTCCAGCGAGCGGCAGCCAGACTGCTCACCGGAGCGACATACAGGGAGCATACCACCCCCATCCTGTGTCAGCTCCACTGGCTGCCGGTCCAGTTCCGAGCACAATTCAAGGTCCTGGTTTTGACCTACAAAACCCTGTACGGTTCCGGTCCAGTGTATCTGTCCGAACGTATCTCCCTCTACGTCCAACCCCGGAGTCTGAGATCATCTGGGGAGGCCCTGCTCTCGACACCACCACTGTCACAAGTGAGTCTGGTGGGGATGAGGAGCAGGGCTTTCTCAGTGGTGGCCCCTCACCTGTGGAACTCACTCCCGGGGGAAATCAGGGCATCATCATCCCTCCTCTCCTTCAGGAGGAGGGTGAAGACGTGGTTATGGGACCAGGCCTTTGGGCAATCTGGCAATTAAATAAGACAATCAGGCGAGTAAGACCAACAGGATTGACGAAGTGGAACTGAAAATTAGAACTATGAGTTAGCGAACACTGACCATGTAGGAGAAGGAATTGGGTTTGTATTGCTTTTATTGATTTTATTGGTATAATGCATGAATTGTTGTTAACTGTGAATTGATGTAATTTTGTGTTTTGATTGTTCTGTGATGCAGGCATCAAATTGTGCCTTTGCTTTTGTAAGCCGCCCTGAGTCCCCTTCGGGGGTGAGAAGGGCGGGGTAAAAGAACCCCGAAATAAATAAAAAAAATGTCTCTACTCTTCACTATTTTATCGAGATTGGACATTGCTCTCCTCCCAAGAAGTAAGCGTCTTCTGATTTCCTGGCCACAGTCTGCATCTGCAGCAATCTTTGCGCCTAGAAATACAAAGTCTGTCACGGCCTCCACATTTTCTTCCTCTATTTTCCATATATATATATATATAAGCTAGCATATATATATATATATATATATATATATATATGAATCTCACTTGCCTACTTTCCAACAGACTTCACGACCTCTGAAGATACCTGCCATAGATGGCACTACCAGGCCATCAAATGCTAATCAAGGTGGTCAGTTGAAACATTCACACCTAGCTCCAATAGACAAGAGTTCTTTGTCCCACCCTGGTCATTTCACAGATATATAAATCCATTTTCCTAGTTCCAACAGACCTCACTACCTCTGAGGATGCTTGCCATAGATGCAGGCGAAACGTCAGGAGAGAATGCTTCTGGAGCATGGCCATACAGCCCGGAAAACTCACAACATCCTGGTTGGGTAGATTATTGAGGGAATCTCCAACCTTCCAGTCAGCAAGATTTCTTAATTGTGTCCCCAAAGGCTCCAGTCGTCCCGGTGTCTATGGCGCCCACCCTCCTCCTCCTCCACCACCACCACCAAGGCCGCCTCTCCCCCTTCGCTTTATTACCTGTCCAGGCTCTGCGGCATCACCAAGCCCGTCTGTTCCGACATCCTGAGGTGGCGAGGGGAGAGGGGGACAAGGCCCCAACCGCCGGCGCGAGGAGGGAGACACAAGGTGAGCACGGGGGCCCCTCGAAAATAACACCCGAGGAGGAGGACGACGCAGGGCCTAAGAGGGAGCCACTGCGCATGCGCCGGCGCTTACCTCACAGAGGGACGGACTCCCCGCGGCGCCTCGGGTCCCGACTTCTCCTCCTCCCTCATTCACTCACTCCAGCGAGGTACCGCCCCCCTCCCTCTCTCCCGAGGCACTATGGGAAATGTAGTTCCCGTCGCGAGTGTGCCCTGAGGGGATTTAAATCCCCCTCCCCTCTTCCCTCCTCCTGCTCTCGCGCTTCACCGTTGGGCTGTTCCGTTCAGCCGCCACCCCCCCCTCCCCTCCCCTGCGCGAGACGGCTTTGTTTATGTGTCTTTAATGGGAGGAGGAGGAGGAGGCGGCGAGATGGCCACGCGCGCTGAGGGAAAGGTCAGCCCCCTGGGCCGCTGTCACTTTGGGGGAGGGGAGGGGAGGGAAGGGGGTAGTTCGTTCCTCACTCGTTCCTTGTCGTTACTGTGAGGGGCGGGAAAGGAGGGTGGGGGCCTCGTAGGCAGCCCTTCTTTGGCACCCTCAAGCAGGAGGCGAGGGTGAGGCGCTCCTGGAGGGTTGCTAGATATAGCTGTTGTTCTCTAGATTGATTATTTATTTATTATTTATTTAGATTTATTTAGATTGATATTATTATTGATATTATTATTTATTTAGATTGATACCCTGCTTTCTGTCTTCTTCATTCCATTCTCATTCTCTTTGCTTGGACTCCACTTTCTCTCCTTTTCATTTCATTATTATATTCATTATTTGCATTATTATATTATTATATTTATTTATTTGGGGCGCTTCTACCCCACCCTTCTCAACCCCCTAGGGGGGACTCAGGGCGGCTTACAAAAGGCACAATTCGATGCCCAACAATTCACAAAATACAATACAATATACAATACACAAATTTGCCATATAATGTCAGTTATAACTAATTAAAACAATCAAACAGTATACTAGCAGCAATAAAAACATCTTGTGGTCAATGTTCACCAAATCCAAGTCCGTAAACCATCTATCATCGTCATTGTCCTTTCCTACTCTGGTCATTATTGGTTGTCTTTGTCCATCTGCCAGCTTACCTGAAGGCCTGGTCCCACATCCAGGTTTTTAGCTTCCTTCTGAAGGAGAGAAGGGATGTTGATGTCCTAATTTCCCCAGGGAGCGCATTCCACAGGCGAGGAGCCACCACCGAGAAGGCCCTGTCCAGGCCCGTAGCCAGGATTTCGTTTGGGGGGGGGGCTGAGTCTGAGTGAAAGAGGGTCTAGCCTAGCAAACCTTTTGTATCATTACCCCAATACCCCCATGCATATGGGATATATTGAGTATGGTGATAAGATCATGATATGAATAAACATAACAGTTTAAATAATGCACCAGTAAGGCCTTTTCGCGAACCACCATGAGAATTTCGGGGGGGGGGGGGCTGAAGCCCCCCGAGCCCCCCCCCCCCCCGGCTACATGCCTGGCCCTGTCCCTCGTCCCCACCAGTCTTGCATGTGATAAAGGTGGGGCCGAGAGCAGAGCCCCCTCAGCAGATCTTAAACTCCGGGGTGGGACATAGAAGGAGATATGTTCGGACAGGTACACTGGGGCGGAGCCATATAGGGTTTTGTAAGTCTAAACCAGCACTTTGAATTGTGCTCGGAATTGGATCGGCAGCCAGCGGAGCTGACATAGGAGGTGGGTGGTATGCTCCATGTATGACACTCCGGTGAGTAATCTAGCCGCCGCCCATTGGACTAATTGAAGTTTCTGAACAGTCTTCAAAGGCAACCCCACGTAGAGCACGTTGCAGTAATCTATTCAGGATGTAACAAGACAATTATTAATTTAATTGTCATTATAATTATTTGGGCTCTTTCCCCCCTCCTTTTAATTCCACTATTATATTTATTATTTGTATTACTATTATATTTAGTATATGTATTATTATATTTATGACTAGCCGTCCCCCTGCCACGTGTTGCTGTGGCCCAGTTTATATATAATAATAATAATAATAATAATAATAATAATAATAATGTATTGTCGAAGGCTTTCATGACCAGAATCACTGGGCTGTTGTGGGTTTTTTCGGGCTATATGGCCATGTTCTAGAGGCATTCTCTCCTGACGTTTCACCTGCATCTATGGCAAGCATCCTCAGAGGTTGTGAGGTCTACACTGTGGTTTTTGAGTTATGCTAATCCCACAAACGAACATTACATTTTTAATTATATTGATTATTATTAATGCCATTGTCATTATATTTACTAGTACTCCAAATCCCCTCTTTTAAAGTCCATTATTATATTTATTATTTGCATTATTATTATTATTATTATTATATTAATTTAATTGTCATATTTATTTGGACTCTTCATTCACTCCTTTTATTTCTATTATTATATTTATTATTTGTATTAGTATTGTATTCAGTATATGTATTATTAATGCCATTGTCATTATACTTGCAAGTACTCCAAATTCTCTCTTTTAAAGTCCATTATCATATTTATTATTTGCATTATAATTATATTACTATTATTATTAATTTAATTGTCATTATATTTATTTGGACTCTTCTTTTTCTCCTTTCAATTCTATTATTATTATTATTATTATTATTATTATTATTATATTTGTTTACTCCACTTTCCCTCCTTTTAATTCTATTATTAGCTATATTATTTATATTTTTATTATTATATTTATTATTAATTCTATTATCATATTTATTTGGACTCTTCTTTTATTCCTTTTGATTATATTATTATTATTATTATTATTTGAAACAGAATAAGATGAGTCCACAGCAGACAAGATCACTCTGCTGGTTGTTGCATTGGATCACGCACCGGACACTTCCCAATTGTCTAGGACTGTGTGATGTATTGGCAAATAATGTGTGCAGATCCCAGTAAGGTGGCCTTCTGCAGCTGACAGATGGTAATTTTGTCAGCGCCGATTGTGTTTAAGTGCAGACCAAAATCTTTAGGCACTGCACCCAGTGTGCCGATCATATTACTATTACTATTACTATTATTATTATTATTATTATTATTATTATTTGTTCTCCGCTTTCCCTTCTTTTAATTCCATTATTATTTTTACGTTTATTTCTACTCTGCTTTCCCTCCTTTTCATTGCATTATTATTGTTAGTATTATATTTATTACTACTACTACTACTACTATTAGTACTAGTAGTACTGCCCTTTATCTCTTCTTAATTCCATTATTATCATATTTATTTATTTAGTTTGCTTTCCAACCCAAAATTGGGACTCACTACAGTGGAGATTTATGGTCTCTGAGGAGCCCTCTCTCCTCCCTTTCCTAACTTCCGCACTGTTACATATATGCCTGCCTGCCTTCCTTCCTATCATTATTATTATCTTTATCATTACTATTACCTCCTTTGCCCCTCCCACAAACTGGGACTCAATTATTTCACTGTAGTGGTTATCTCACTGTAGTGGTTATCTCACTGTAGTGGATATTTATGGTAGGTGGAGATCCTTCTTCCCACCCTTTCCTGCCAAAAAGTACACCCGATGATGATGATGATGATGATGATGATGATGATGATGATGATGATGATATATTTCATTCATCCCCAAATTGGGACTCAAAACAACTGTCTCTTTGTAGTGGAGGTTTATAGTCACTGAAGATCCTTCTCCTTTCTCTTTTCTGCCTCCACTGCTGGTACAGATATACCTCTTTTTCATATTTATTATTATATTTATACCCCACGTTCACCCCCTAAATTAGGACTCATAGTGACTGTCTCACTATATCTGAGATTTATAGTCACCGAGGATCCTTCTCCATTCCCTTCCCTGTCTTCCATGCTGTTACAGGTGCACATTTTCTTAAATTCCATTATTACAGTCTTTGTCTCCTTCTCCATATCCTTCTCCCCTCCCCTACAAAAAATTGGGACTCATAGAGGGTGTTACACTACAGTGGAGATTTATGGTTGCTAAAAACCCTTCTTCCCTTCCTTGTCTGCCTTGTTACAGATGCACTTCTTTTTACATCTGTTATAATTATATTACTATATTTTTATTCTGCTTTCACCCAATTTGGGACTCAACAGTGGCCATCTCACTTGTAGTGGAGATGTATCATCACTGGAGATCCTTTTCCTCTCCCTTGCCTGTCTTCACACTGTTACAGGGGTGCCTCTCATTGTTGTTGATGATGTTGTTATTATCATTTTGCATTCCGCTTTCCTCCCAAAATTGTTACTTAAAGTAGCTATACCACTGTAGTGAAGATTAAAGGTCACTGGAGATACATCTCCCTTCTCTCCCCCCCCCCCCCCCTTTCTGCTGTTACAGGTGTGTCTCATTTTTTATTGATTTTTAGTATTAGATTTATTTATATCCCAGAAATTGGGAGTCAAAGAGTCTATCTCACTATTGTGGAGATTGATGGTCAATGGAGATCCTTCTCCCCTCTCTTTCCTGCATTCTATGTTAACAATACTACGTAGTTAAAAGCAATTTAACAATCAGGATAAAAGTACAAATATGCAATTAAAAACAATTAAACAATTGGTAAATATTAAATATTAAAATGTACTTTTTAAAAGCTCCTTTTAAAGTCTTCAAACAGCACCATACAACATTAATAGCCAAACCCCAATCAATTCATAAGGGCCTGGCAGAACAGACATGTTTTTACCTACTGCCAAAAGGAGAGCAAGGAAAGGGTCATTCTTTCAACAGATTTTCCCCTATTTTCCCTTCCTTACACCTCTTCGAAGGAAAGGAATCACGGCTGTGACAATGTAAGAACATCACTGTATTTTAAATGCCAAATGTCCTAATATATTGCTTTTCTTTCATTTGGAAAGATGCCATCACTGATCTTGAAAGGGAATTTTAAAAAACTTTAGCAGAAGAGTTTTAAATCGCAGTTTGGATTGAACAGATTCTTGCTCAATAGTCTTGTGACTCTTTCTATTAAAAATAACCTTACATTGTGGCAGTTTATTTTAACCCCAATTTCTGAAGTAATTAAGCATTTTAGTATGGTATTATTTTATGACAGCCCTCATGTGAAGGGGCTTTTGGTAATAAATGCTTCTTTTCAGATAACACAGGATGAGTACAGGGGAAGAAAGCAAGGCAGTACTACTCTTCCACCCACCTGCCTAGAAATAGACATTTTCCATGTTATCCCATGCATGAGATGAAGGACAGTGCAAAATAAAAGTAGTTTAAAATCTCAAGAACATTGACCAACCTGGGTCAGTTTTCTAGAATGTACTGAATGTAGAAGAGTTCTGTCACATCGCCACCCCATGTATATAAAACAAGATATACATGGCCAGGCACATAGCCGATTAAATTATCAAACAATATAAACGTGAAGCAATATGTTTCTGGTCAGGAGATTGGTGAATGATAGATACAGAGTACAAGTTATTTTCTATAAGTAAAGTATATTCATTTCAGTTCTGCACATTATGGTACTGCTTCTGAAATTAGGGCTTAGCAAATTTAATCTTACTGAAACCAAAATCTTTGGGTGTATATACATTCTACACTCTAGAATTAATGCAGTTTGACACAACTTTTACTTCCCTGGCTCAATGCTATGGAATCCTGGGAGTTGTCGTTTTACGAGGTCTTTAGTTTTCTCTGCCAAAGAGTATCAGTGCTGCACCAACTTCCAGGATTCCATAGTACTGAGCCATGGCAGTTAAAGTGGTATGAAACACATTAATTTGAGGGTGTAGATGCACCCCCAAGTTGCCTGTCTTATTTCTATCATCTCCTTCTAGAAAAGGCAGAATTATTCAGTAGCTAGCTACAATGCTTAAGCATATAATTCTTTGTGTCTATTGAACATATCTTTTTCTATTAAATTACATCATAAATGAAAGGCCATCTTCCATGTTCAAAGAGCATACTTACAACAGTATCTTATCAGGGATCTTGACCTTTTTCTCCCCAGAACAATGCATATAGTAAGGCTGTAATTCAGTTAATTAATAATCTTAAAGAGTAATCCAAACGTCTGAGGTAAGAGTAGTGTTATTTAACTGTTAAATCATAACCAATCTGTGACAGGACATGTTGCTATCTTCCATATGGTTTCCTTGTGAAAAGGTTTGTTGTTTGCTTTGAATCTAGAATTCTTGTTTCTAACAATGTAAGCTTTAAGGATTAATCTGTTGCTTAATCTGTGATATGTTTTATTGTCTAAAATAGTGGTTCTCAATGTGTGGGTCCCCAGATGTTTTGGCCTTCAACTCCCAGAAATCCTAACAGCTGGTAAACTGGCTGGGATTTCTGGGAGTTGTAGGCCAAAACACCTGGGGACCCACAGGTTGAGAACCACTGGAAACAAAGAAAATCCCTGAGAAAATTACTAGAAGAGATCATATACATTTATTGTCACTGGTAGGCAATTTATGTCCTACATTTTTTTAGCTAGCATGTGATACTGTTTTTATAACTTTTAAGCATAGCCAGGTACTACCAGGGGCAAATATAACAAAATTGATAATATCTACAGGAATTCTGTGCTTATCTTATGGATTAGGGACTGCAGCACTGTCAGAAAGTGAAATTAGTTGAAAAACAGAAGATAGCTTTTGAAAGTTTGCAAATCTCTTTTGGCTGCCAGAAACACAAATACATTATAGTATACTGTAGGAAGTGAGCAGTCCAAAGTAAATAATGTAAGCAAGAAGAATTGATAAAAGAGTGGGTCCCATCTCAGATTAAGTAATTAGGTAATAATGAGATATATTCTGTTATTAGAGTAAACCTGTTCAGCCAATGTAATTTACTTAGGTGTTGGCTGACCATTCAAAAATCGATTAAGTTTACACAGGAAGGCATTCTCTGCATCCAAATATTTGCCATCTAGAGACTATATATATGCCTTCTGTGTACTGATAAAAAGGACAGACAATATACCTAGGACCACAATGGTTCTGCCTACTCAGCAATCCTTTTATAGTTTTCAGTCTTCAAGATTTGGAAAGTTGCTACAAAAAGCACCATCAGTAGGCCTCTTTACCTTGACATAAAAAGAGGATGTCTGCATATGGCTATGCAAGCAGAAATCTCACACATCCCTTTCACTTTTGGGTGCTTTGAACCTAGCATATACAGGGAGCCCTCAATATTATCAAGCCATGGATGTAGAATCCATGAATAAGGAAGGCTGGCTGTACTTGAGCTGGAAACAGACCCAACCAAATGCTGAAAAATGCTCACAAAAAGACATGAAAGAGTCTGGGAATGAAAAGAAATAGCTGCAATAACATCTGCTTGCTCGGGAGTAACTGAAAAAAGTACAATGGATTTATAACTAAACTTAGTAACTATAAAATGTTACAGTTGCATTGTGAAAGGAGTAAAACTCCCTTGTTACATTGGAGTGGTGATGTATTCCTTTGCTACTACACATCTGATGTTAAGTAACCTATTAGTAACCAGTTGATTCCAAGATCCAATATTTATAGAGAACGCCTTACTAGAAACATTATCTTTTCTGGCCTTATTAATGTTTCCTGTATATTGTAGAAATTTGCAAGCTTGATAATGTATGAGAATGACATCCTGCAAATGCATTATATTGATGTGTTATTATCATCCGGCCTCGCCCATTTGTATCTGCCTCCTCAGTTCAGATGAGAATGCAAGAGCTAAAATGTTTTGGTTTCCAAATAGGTAACTTTACTCTTTGACCTACAAAAGTCACCCACGACTCTAATCACCCTATTAAGAATTCAGTCACACATAGTTTAATATTAGGCCATTCCTTTACCCATCTCTGGAAATTGAAGCAAGCTATTCATTGGTATTTAGGACATGGTTAATTTCTAGAACCTTATCTTCATCTATAATATACTTTGACCTAAATAGCTGTATAGTTGATATATCACCAAATCTAAGAAATCTTTTAAAATGTAATTATGAGGGTTAAGGGTAAGTCATTTTGATCTACATAGTATCACTGATTCAGTAACTACTTTTTAATGTGAACGAACATCTTTTCTCGTAGCTTTAATTTCTGGGTCCATATATCTTTAGCAGGAATTTAACACTTACCAAAGTGGATTATCTTCCTCACTGCCAGGCCCCAGCAATAATTCTGTCATATCAAAATTAAATATATTTATATATACCCAGCCATGATGCCTTAAGCCACCAATTCTTCCTCCCTCAAATCAGATGAAAATAAGAGAAATGGTTTGGTGTAATTTGAGAATTTGAGAAACGATTATCTATGATGAGGAAATGGATATAAAATAATTCCTCATTAAGAACAAGATGAAAATATTTTGTTTATTGCTCACTGAGTTTTAAATTTGGAAGTATTCTACACACATGCACTCATATGTATATATAAATCCATGTGCAAGTGGTTGGTTCTGTTTAGTGTATGTAGAAGGGCAAACTATGAATTGATAACTTTTGAATTTAAGCTTGTCAAGGCAAGATGGCTACCCACTGTTTATTGTTTCTGGAAACAACCTATAGGCCAACTCTCATGGCCACATTCTCAAAAAGGAGACAGAATGACTGGATAGGCAAGGCATATGTGGGCTGGGGTTTAAAATTAAACCCTTTTTATTGAAATACTCAAATTAGATTCTGAAGTGTAGGCCTGCTTCAGTTAACTCTTTGATAGTGAAGCCTTTACAAAATTGAAGTCTTTTAATGCTCCCAGTCCCCTTTTCCTCCTCATCCCTTGTTTTGTCGGAAGGTTTCTTTAGCAGCATTGGCACTGGTAGGGTGGTGAGGGAGGACTGGAGGAACACAGACTTTCAAAGTCATGTTGCAGTTGTGTGTCTGCATTGCAGCAAAATAAAAGCATGGCAAATCATGGGTTTCTGCTTTGACTAGTCTTACAGTGCCAGTCCTATAACAGGAAAGGTAAACAACTCACTCCAGAAGCCTCTACTGAGCATGAGTGAATAGCAAAATAGAGAAAGGGGGAGAGCAGATAAGCATGCCAACTGTTTATTTATTTAGAAGCGAATTGAGAATACAGTTGCAATGTATACAAAAAACCACAAACAAAGTTACAAACTTGGCATTATACTAAATTTCTTTTGACCAGAAGCTGGCCACTTTGAGTGCCTCTGGTGTCTCTGTAAGAAGGAGCTCCATTGTCCATGTGGCAGGGCTCAGACTGCATTGTAGAAAGTGGTCTGTGGTTTGCTCTTCTCTGCACTCGCATGGCATGGACACCACTTTGTAGCTCCATTTCTTAAGGTTTGCTCTGCATTCTGTGGTGCCATAGCACAGTCTGATCAGCACTTTCCAAGTTGCCCAGTCTTCTGTGTGCCCAGGAAGGAGTTTCTCATCTGATATCAGCCACTGATTGAGATTCTGGGTTTGAGCCTGCCACTTTTGGACTCTCACTTGCTGAGGTCTTCCTGCGAGTATCTCTGTAGATCTTAGGAAGCTATTTCTTGATTTAAGGTGTTGGCATGCTAATTGATTTCTGAACAGAGGATGGGCTGGATGTGTTAATGCCTTAGCATGCCCACTGCATGATTGCTTTAAAAACTTTTAAAATGCATAAATCAATAATTTTGGCCATCAAAATAGAAAACCTACAGAAAAATCTGTTACAAATGGAGTGAAAAGGTTTTTTTCCTGGATGCATTCTGGAAAAATAGAAAATAATAGAATTCAGCATATAATTGTATAAACTTGTTATACTGTTCAGATTCGCAGTAATCACAAACAATATTATATGGATTTTTGTACAATCACTCAGAGTAATCACAAACAATATTATATGGATTTTGTACAAGCACTCAGAGCGATTGTACAAAAATCCATATAATATTGTTTCTGATTACTGTGAATTTGAACAGTATAACAAGTTTATACAATTATATGCTGAATTCATTTTTCTATTTTTTGTATAAATGGGATATTTGTTGAGCTTACAAATTCAGGGACCCATTCATATTGCATTCTGGGAAAAAGCCATGAAGAGGTCTCAAGAAAGGTTCCCGATACCTTGTTCCATTTTGCTTGTGCATATTGTTAGTTTGAGGGGAAAATGTTGCCTGAAAAATGTTGAACTGCTCCTTCTTTTGTGGTGGAGGATCATATATCCCTATTCTTTTCTTGTTACCTCTTCTGGTTTTTCTAGTTAGAGAACTATTACCCAGGAAAACCTCTTCCATTTGCTCACCTCGGTAGCTATTCTGTTTGCATTCCAGTCACATAGTTAGAAATCAAACTGATCTCAACGTTTTGTTTCAGGTCTTAAATAAGATGGCTAAGGTACAAAAACAAAACCTTTTTTGCTTCGGTTTCCTCCATTAATAACTGCATATTTGTAGCAACCAGCTCTTCTTCCCCTCGTTGAAACGTTTACCGAGGCTTTCAGCTCTCTTCTCCCAGCCTGCCTCTGGCCAAGAAAAGACTCCAATCCCCACAATTCAGTGGGGCGCGCATGCGCCTTGAGCTTACAGTTGTCAAAGTGCTCTTGCCAGAGCAATTTCTATTTGTCATATACCAAACCCCGAAAGAAGGAAATAGACACACTGTCCCTTCCTTGTATTGATCTTTAAACACAGAATACTCAAAAGGTAACTGTTCTCGGCAATTCCGCCTTGGCTACGTGGGTTACTGCATGCAAGCGAGGTGTTGTATTATTAGGGGGATCTTGCTTTTCCTGTAGTCTACTTTAGACTGGCACAAATACATACACCCAGGAGAAAAGGGGGTGGGGGAATCAGGAAGCGCTGCATATTACTGGATATGTAGCTGACTATATATTTTTTCAGAGTAATATTTGATTTATTCCTCCCCCCTGTTCAGTTTTTTCTACCTTCACTTAACGTTTGGTCTTGACCTTGACTGGGAGAGGTGGGATTTGTAGTAGAATCTTTGGTGTAAAAAGCAATGTGAAAAACCAATGTGAGATAGTGTCTCAAGATGAAGTTCATAAAGGTTTCACAATATAGCACAGCTGATTGGTAGTATTTATTTATTGATCTGCTATATTTGGTAGTATTGATTGATTGATTTGCTATATTGGTAGTATTTATTTATTGGTCTGCTGTATTTATAGTATTTATTTATCTGCTGTATTGGTAGTATTTATTTATTGATCTATATTGATAGTATTTATGTATTTATCATTCTGCTGTATTAGTAGTATTTATTTATTGGTCTGCTGTATTGGTAGTATTTATTTATTGGTCTGCTGTATTGGTAGTATTTATTTATTGGTCTGATCTGTACTGGTAGTATTTATTTATTTATCTGCTGTATTGGTAGTATTTATTTATTGACCTATATTGATAGTATTTATATATTTATTTATCGATCTGCTGTAATGGTAGTATTTATTTATTGGTCTGCTGTATTGATAGTATTTATTTATCTGCTGTATTGGTGGTATTTATTTAGTGATCTGATCTGTACTGGTAGTATTTATTTATTTATCTGCTGTATTGGTAGTATTAATGTATTGATCTTTTGTATTGGTAGTATTTATTTATTGATCTATATTGATAGTATTTATATATTTATCGATTGCTCTATTGGTAGTATTTATTGGTCTGCTGTATTGATAGTATTTATTTATCAATCTGCTGTATTGGTAGTATTTATTTGTTGATCTGATCTGTATTGATAGTATTTATTTATTTATCTGCTATACTGATAGTATTTATTAATGTATTGCTCTGCTGTATTGGTAGTATTTATTTATCAATCTGCTGTATTGGTAGTATTTATTTATTGATCTGATCTGTACTGGTAGTATTTATTTATTTATCTGCTGCATTGGTAGTATTTATTAATTTATTGAACTTCTGTATTGGTAGTATTTATTTATTGATCTATATTGATAGTATTTATTTATTTATCAATCTGCTGTAGTGGTAATATTTATTTATCGGTCTTCTGTATTGGTAGTATTTATTTATTGATCTGCTGTCTTGGTAGTCTTTATTTATTGATTGAGCTGCTGTATTGGTAGTATTTATTTATCATTAAGAGTAGCTTTCATGTGAATATTGATGATTGTTTGTATCAAGCTTTTCCTGAATGGTCTGTTTAGGAGAGGAATGTGCCGGGTGGCTCCTCGTTCAGTTTCCCTGTCTTACTTATGTTGTCTATATTTACCATGGTGGTGACTTTGATTGGAAGTGCAGCTAATGGAAAACTACACAAAGGCTGGAATATTATGTCTCACTGCAGTGCTGCTTTAAAAGCTTCTCTGCACCCCTTTTCAGCAGCAGCAGAGCTGCGTGCCACAGATGCGGTAGTTTACTCATTCTGAGATTAGGAATTGAGCTCAGTACACTCTATGTGTGTATTCTCCTCCATGCAAGATATGTATGCATATTGGATTGTGAAAAAAGAGCAGCCACGAAGCCAATTAGCTTATTATTTTTCTCTTCCTATGTGGATTAACGCTGGTCCATTTTCTGTTCGTGCTTGTCACCTGACATTTTAGGATTCGCTCGAATGTCTTGAGAAAGGGAGCTCTTTCATTCTTCTCTCCCTTGCCCTTCCCCAAGCAGCTGCTCTTCTGACGTCCTGGTTTCCCTTGTCAATGCAGTTGAATGGCAAATGAAAGCCAAGTGATATTACAAGGTTTTTGGGTGGAGTAGATACAACATTTGGTTTTGGAAACGGTGTGTTGTCAGAACGACGCGGTACTGGGTTGCTGCGAGTTTTCCAGGCTGTATGGCCATGTTCCAGAAGCATTCTCTCCTGACGTTTCACCCACATCTATGGCAGGCATCCTGAGAGGTTGTGAAGTCTGTTGGAAAGTAGGCAAGTGGGGTTTATATATCCGTGGAATGTCCAGGGTGGGAGAAAGAACTCTTGTCTGTTTGAGGTAGGTGTGAATGTTGCAATTTGACACTTTGATTAGCACTGAATAGCCTTGCAGCTTCAAAGCCTGGCTGCTTCCTTCCTGGGGGAATCCTTTGTTGGGAAGTTCTAACTGTGGAAGGCTTTCATGGCTGGAATCACTGTGTTGTTGTGAGTTTTCCGGGCTGTATGAATGCTGCAATTGACCACCTTGATTAGCAATGGATAGCCTTACTAGGAGGCTGCCTTTTGGGTTGTTGTAGGTTTTTTGGGCTACATGGACATGTTCTAGAAGCATTCTCTCCTGACGTTTCGCCTGCATCTGTGGCATCTTTTAGTTTGGCCTGATTTCCCATCGAATCATTTCGAGATAGCCTTCTTGTAGGTGGGGAGGCTGGTGAATGTTGCTGCTTATATGATTTCCTATTCGGCTCGGATTTGATGCTGACATTTCTCTCATCGTCATCCTATATGCAGAAGGGGTTAAAAAGGACTTCTGTATGACGCCTATGGGGCGCGCGGGGGGGGGGGGGGGTTAAATGGGTCCTTTGGTGAGTTTCAAGAGGGAAGCGTGGTGTTTTGGACGCTCTAGGACGAATCTCGTCGTGTCTACTCGGAAGTAAGCGCCTTTCCATTCATTGTGGTTCCATCCGAGGGAGGAAGTGACTGTTGACTTAAACTCAATAGGCTTTGGGTTGTTGTAGGTTTTTCGGGCTGTATGGCCACGTTCTAGAAGCATTCTCCCCTGACGTTTCGCCTGCAGGCATCCTCAGGGGTTGTTAGGTCTGTTGGAAAGTGGGATATTATATATCTGTGGAAAGTCCAGGGTGGGAGAAAGAATTCTTGTCTCTTGCAGCTAGGTGGGAATAGGCTTCGTATTGTTGAAGGTTTTCATGACCGAAATCACTAGGTTGTTGTGAGTTTTCTGGGCTATATGGGCATGTTCCAGAAGCATTCTCTCCTGACATTTCGCCTGCACCTATGGCAGACGTACTCAGAGGTTGTGAGGTCTGCTGGAAACAAGGAAAATGGGGTTTATATATCTGTGGAATGTTTATATATCTGGGTTGAAACATTCACATCTAGCTCCAACAGACAAGAGTTCTTTGTCCCACCCTGGTCATTCCACAGATATATAACCCAATTTTCCTAGTTTCCAACAGACCTCATAACCTCTGAAGATGCTTGTCATAGATGCAGGTGAAACGTCAGGAAAGAATGCTTCTGGAACATGACCATACTCACAGCTCACAACAACACAGTGATTCCAGCCATGAAAGCCTTCCACAACAGAATCAGGGCCAGCTAACACTCCCCAACAAAGAATTCCCCCCAGGCAGTAATCAGCCAGGCTTTGAAGCTGCAAGGCTATTCAGTCCTAATCAGTGTCCTATTGCAACATTTGCGCCTACCTTGAACAGACAAGAGTTCTTTCTCCCACTCTGGACATTCCACATATATAAACCCAATTTTCCTAGTTTCCAACAGACCCCACAACCTCTGAGATGCTTGGCATAGATATAATGTAATATAATATATTGTATATACATATAATATTTATAATATAATGTAATGCAATATAATACTACTACTACTACTACTAATAATAATAATAAGATGTTATATATTTATATTACATGTAATATTACTAATAATATAACAATATAATGGTATAGTACAATATAGTAATATTTAACACTGATATTGTACTGTGCTAATAATATAGTATATTGTGTATATATATCTTGTAAGCCGCTCTGAGTCCCCTTCAGGTTGATAAGGGTGGAATGTAAATGTCATAAATAAATAGATGGAGCAAAACGTCAGGAGAGAATGCTTCTGGAACATGGCCATACATCTTGGAAAACTTATAGCAACCCAACAATAGGCTTTGTAGGTGATTGTGTTGAAACAAGCTGAGGGTTTAATGTATTGTCGATGGCTTTCATGGCCAGAATCACTGGGTTGTTGTAGGTTTTTTGGGCTGTATGGCCATGTTCCAGAAGCATTCTCTCCTGATCTTTCGCCTGCATCTATGGCAGGCATCCTCAGAAGTTGAGGAGTCTCACAACCTCTGAGGATGCCTGCCATAGATGCAGGCAAAATGTCAGGAGAGAATGCTTCTGGAGCATGGCCATACAGCTTGAAAAACTTATAGCAACCCAGTGATTCCTGCCATGAAAACCTTTGACAGTACATTAAACCCTACAGCTTGTTTCAACACAATCACCTACAAAGCTATGAGTTTTCCAAGCTGTATAGCCATGTTACAGAAGCATTATCTCCTGACATTTCACCTGCATCTATGGCAGGCATCCTCAAAGGTTGTGAGACCTACAATAGGCTTTGTAGGTGATTGTGTTGAAACAAACTGCAGGGTTTAATGTATTGTTGAAGGCTTTCATGGCTGCATTTATGGCAGACATCCTCAGAGGTTGTGAGACCTATAATATGCTTTGCAGGTGATTGTGTTGAAACAAGTTGCAGGGTTTAGTATTGTCGAAGGCTTTAATGGCTGGAATCACTGAGTTGTTGTAGGTTTTCAGGCTGTATAGCCATGTTCCAGAAGCTTTCTCTCCTGACATTTCACCTACATCTATGGCAGGCATCCTCAGAGGTTGTGAGACCTACAATAGGCTTTGCAGGTGATTGTGTTGAAACGAGCTGTAGGGTTTAATGTATTGTCGAAGGCTTTCATGGCTAGAATCTCTGAGTTGTTGTAGGTTTTTCAGGCTGTATAGCCATGTTCCAGAAGCATTCTCTCCTGACATTTCACCTGCATCTATGGCAAGCACCCTCAGAGGTTTAGGGTTCCTTATTTATGCTTAATTAAGGGGCCAAAGTGGCAGTAACAGTGTGAAAACAAAAGGATCTTTAGAGCAACGACACATTACCCTCCCTGGACTCAACCCTCCCTCCCTTTTCTGTAATCTACAGGAAAGGCTTTTTTGGTTCTTCCAGGTTCAGGGAGGGCGAATGTGAAGTGCTTTCCACGATTTGGTGGAACCTGTTTTGTTGCTTTAATCCAAACGGGCATCCGGCTCCTTTAAAAGTCTATTCATAGGGAAGGGGGTGGGGGTGAGGAAAGGCTGCTGTCTTTTTAACCTTGCTGAAGGACGCAGCAGTATTTATTGACGTATGCAAATAACAGGGAGGAGGAGGAGGGTGTAGGGAAAAACAGGAACCAGAATCAGTTTCTCATTGCAGGGCGAGAGCTCTGAGTTCCGGTGTCAGAGAACGAGACGTGGCGAAATTGCCGTATATTGCTGCCCTATAAGCACATCTTTCCTTTACACTGAAGGCAACCAAGGCATCGGAAAGGGTGAATGTATTTTTAGATGGCACTGATTCAAACAGCTTACTCCTTTGAGGGCTGGGGGAAAGAGAGGGAGGGAGGGGGGAAAGGATTACATTTAGTCTCTCCTTGCAACTTACTAGCAGTGGGATTCTAGCTCAAGCCACTCTATGAATGTTAACAGTTTGCCTTTGTGTTGTTTTTTTTTCCTCTCCCCCTTCTCCCTTCCTCTCTTTTCAGCTGCGCAAACCATGCAGGATGATTTACTGATGGACAAAAGCAAAGCCCAGCCTCAGCAGCAGCGGCAGCAGCAAGACCCAAACGCAGCAGAAGCTTCTTCGACCCCCATCACATCAGAAACGCCCAAACCGGAGGACAGCAGCCCAGTGACTAGCATTGGCTCAGCAGCTCCTGCCCAAAATAGCAAAGAGAAGATGCAGATGGAGCCCCCCATCTTGCCAGGCTTGAGTTTCCACCAGCCTCAGCAGGAACCCACCGCCGGCACCTCCTTGTCTCCCTCCTTCGGAAGCACCTGGTCCACTGGGACCACAAACACAGTGGATGATAGCTTTTTCCAAGGGATTACGCCGGTCAACGGGACCATGCTTTTCCAGAATTTCCCTCACCATGTCAACCCTGTCTTTGGAGGCACTTTCTCCCCCCAGATTGGCCTAGCAGCCCAGACTCAGCACCATCAGCAGCAGCAGCAACAGCAGCAGCAAGCCCAGCAACAGCAAAGGAGATCCCCAGTCAGCCCGAACCAGGCATCCTTTGCCCAGAGGAATGCTGCTTATAGCCATCAGCCTATCATGACCAGCAAACCTTCCTCCTCTTCAGCCTCCACTTCTTCCCCTTCCAGCTGGAATAACCATCAAAATGCAGCCTGGAGCACACCTTCCAACCCTTGGGCTGGGCTGCAAGCTGGACGGGACCCACGAAGGGCAGTTGGGGTCGGAGTGGGTGTCGGAGTGGGGGTGGGGGTGCCCTCTCCACTCAACCCCATTTCACCCCTCAAAAAGCCCTTCTCCAGCAATGTTATTGCCCCGCCGAAGTTCCCACGGGCGGCTCCCCTAACCCCCAAATCTTGGATGGAAGACAACGCCTTCAGGACGGATAATGGCAACAATCTGTTGCCTTTTCAGGTAATTTTTTTTTTCATTGAGTGTTGGGGTGGTGGTAGTGATGTCTCTGGACCTCATCACACTAGAGCAGGGGTCCTCAAACTTCTATTTATTTATTTTATTTAAGTAAACATACATGTGCAAGTGTTTGTTGCATATAGTGCAATACTTTCTATCTATTAATGTTCTATAATCCTTTATCTCATAATATATTTCTATTAAGGGGTCACAGTCTGCTATCTAAATGTTACATAGAAAGATATAATAGATTCTTACTTTACATCCACTTCTTCCTTGTCTACAGTCTTATAGGATCCTCTATATACATTTTTAATTTAACTTTACATTAAGGTGTTGAATCATTGGTTGCCATTCATTAACAAAACTTTTTAAACAGAGGGCCAGGTCAGAGTGCCTCAAACTGTTGGTGGGCCAGATTATAATTTGAAAAAAATATGAATGAATTCCTATGCACACTGCACATATCTTATTTGTAGTGCAAAAAACACTTTAAAACAATACAATAATTAAAATGAAGAACAATTTTAACAAATATAAATTAATATTTCAGTGGGAAGTGTGGGCCTGCTTTTGGATGATGAGATAGGATTGTTGTTGTCGTGTGCTTTCAAGTCATTTCAGACTTAGGTTGATCCTGAGTGAGGGCCAGGTAAATGACCTTGGAGGGCCGTATCCAGCCCCTGGGCCTTAGTTTGAGGACCCCTGCACTAGAGCATAGATCCACTTTAAATCCAGTTTCTGCCTCCTGTAGAATTCTGGAGATTGTATTTTATGGAGGGGCCTTTAAACTGCTTAGCCAGACAGGTGTTAGGCCTCACTGAACTACAAACCCCAGAATTCTGTAGGAGGCAGAAACCGGATATAAAGTGTATCCATGCTCTGGTGTGATGAGGCTGTCAGTATGTGTCTTGTAATTTAATTTTGTGTCAAACCAAATGTCACTTTGGCTGTTGACACCTTGCGCCCACATTAGTTAGGCCACTCTCCAGAAACCCTTCAAGCTCTCCTTCTGGCAAGAAAGATTCCTGTGTGTCCAAACTCCAAAGTGCATATTAATTAGATTGTGTTTCTAGACCAGTGGTTCTCAACCTTCCTGATGGCGTGACCCCTTAATACAGTTCCTCATGTAGTGATGACCCTTAATCATAAAATTATTTTCGTTGCTTCTTCATAACTGTAATTTTGCTACTGTTATGAATCGTAATGTAAATATCTGATATGTAGGATGTATTTTCATTCACTGGACCAAATTTGGCACAAATATCCGATACACCCAACTCTGAATATTGGTGGGGTTGGGGGGAGGGGTTGAGTTCATCATTTGGGAGTTGTAGTTGTTGGATTTATAGTTAACTGACAATCAAAGAGCATTCTGAACTCTACCAATCATGAGATTGAACCAACTTGGCATACAGAACTCCCATGACCAACAAAAGGTACTGGAAGGGTTTGGTGGGCATTGACCTTGAGTTTGGAATTGTAGTTCACCTACATCCAGAGAGTGCTGTGGACTCAGACAATGATGGATCTGGACTAAACTTGGCACAAATACTCAATATGCCCAAATGTGAACACAGGTGGAGTTTGGGGGAAATAGACCTTGACATTTGGGAGTTGTAGTTGCTGGGATTTATAGTTCACCTACACTCAAATAGCATTCAGAACCCTACCAATGATAGAACTGGGCCAAACTTCCCACACAGAACCCCCATGAGCAACAGAAAATACTGTGTTTTCTGATGGTCTTTGGCGACCCCTCTGAAACCCACTCGTTGCCACCCTCTGAGGTCCTGAACCACAGGTTGAGAAACACTGTTCTAGACCTCTCTTTACCCTTTACAATTGTTTTGAAGGCAACCAATGTTTATTTATTCATTCATTTACAAGATTTATACCCTGCCTTTCTCACCCTGAAGGGGACTCAGAGCAGCTTACATGAGTGGCATTATTCCATGCCCAAACAACAACAATGAAAAGCAATTAAACAACCATTTAAAATAATATTAAACAACATATGTAAACATTAGATGAGTATTGTGCATAGAGCCGAAGCCAGATAATCAAACAATCATTTTAATTAATCCAGGGTCAATTCCAACTGTATTGTACAGAGAATTATTCTGGGGCAAATGCTTGCTCCCAAAGCCAAGTTTTCACTTGTTTGCAAAATGACAGGAGAGACGAGGCAGATTGAAACCCACTAGGGGAGGGAGTTCCACAGCCAAGGGGCCAGCACTGAGAAGGCCATGCCTCTCATCCCCACCTGTCACGCCTGCGAAAGTGGTGGGACCGAAAGCAGGGCCTTCCCCAAAGATATTGACCTCTGTGATGGTTAATAGAGGGAGATGCATTCGGACATGTAATTTGGGTTTTATAGGCCATTCGGGGCTTTATAGGCCAAAGCCAGCACTTTGAATTGTGCTCGGTAGCAAACCAGCAACCATATTTGCTGCTTGGTAATGACCATATGCTTTCTTCTACCTCTTTTCTGCCTGTATGTGATATTTTTAAAATCTCAAACATAAGAGTATTTTAGATATAGTCAAGTACATGGCTTCAAATCTGGAATGAAACAGCTGACTAAAAGCAAGAACATTTGAAGAATCTGGTTAATGGGGAGAAGATAATTAAAGGGCCAAACCTGTTCTCCTTTAAAGTGCTCTACTTTATTAATGCTGAGAAATGAGGTTCAACAGGATTCTGTTTGCAAAATCAGGCACATGACTGCAAATAAAATGCTGAAACTGCTGAAGCGTAATCATAGGACTGTGTGTAGGGTGTGGGTTTGAATATATTTGGGAAGAGGTTTGGGTGTGTGTTGACCTGAGTATCAGTTGCCTTTAATAAAGATTTTTTAAGGGCAAGAAATGAATTAAGTCCAGAGAAGGTACCTGTGCACAATAGAAATAAAGTATATTTCATACATTAGAGGAAAAATAGAACAGGACATGACCTTCACAGCCATATTGCAATGGAGCCTATTTACTAGCTACATAAGCCCTGAAATATTTAAAGCGCCAGTGTCCTTGGCTAGTTTTGTTATCTAAGATGTCAAGGCAGATCAGTTGCAACAACTGAAACAGGAAAATAGACGCTCTGAAATTTTAATGTAGAATGGAATTTATCTTGGTGTTAAATGCTGCCTTAACTGAATAATTGGCACATACACTGTCCTTGTATCCCATATCAGATTATGAAGATAAAAGCTTGGAGGGGAAGTGTTGTCCCAAGGTTTTGCTTCCACTTATATGAATTAGACTGCTTTTTAAAATTGAAATTACTTTTATTGTTTATTTTTGAACTGGTCACAGATTTTCCCTACATACAATCCATAATCTGCATAATAATAAAAATAATAATATACATCATTAGGGCTGGATATAGTACAATATATTCATTGGTACAGAGTAATCTTTCTGAAAGTGATGTTTTCTTTCATTCAAATAAGAATGTTGTCAAGACTTAATTTTGCTGCTTCATTCTGCTTAAAGGAAGAGCTGCTAATTTCCTATTGGTGTTCTAGTGCTGGAGGAGGAGTATGATTATGCCAGTCAGTCACTGTAGACTTAAAAAGGAGGGGGAATAAAGAGAGAGATATACTTTTTTTTGGCCATTTCTTTTTCTACTGATTGTACTGAGTATTGTATAGTGTAAATTGTATCAGTCAATTAGAGTTACCTAGCATTGCATAGATTACCACAGATGGTTAATTTATGATATGTCCTTCATCTGACTATTCTCCATTAAACCACTGGAACAGGCTAATTTACATAATGTTCCTTATAGATGATGATCTTTGCATGATGTGCAAACCTTAATATATCTGGTTCAAGGAAGTTTATATAGAAAACTAAATGGAGTGTTGTGTGGTTTCCAGGCTGTATGGCTGTGTTCTAGCAGAATTTTCTCCTGATATTTTGCCTGCATCTGTGGTTGGCATCTTCAGGGGATCATGCCAGCCCCAGGTGCAGGTGAAATGTCAGGAGAAAATGCTGCTAGAACATAACCAGTGATTCCAGCTGTGAAAGCCTTCGACAATAAAGAAAACCAAATCTTTTTTAAAAGAATAATTAGACTCAAAATACTTTGTTTAAGAAGGGAGAATGTAAAGTAATGGTTGAAAATTAGTTGTAAAACTTTTCATTTAATGTTCTCTTGAGGAAAACAAAACCCAAATGGCTGATGTAAAAGAGATGTGATCTTTACTTGAGATGTCTTCTCACCATGACGATGACAGATTGATGGCATGGAACTACCTTTAAAGAGTGTAGTGATCATCACTCGGTATTTTGTATGGTTTTAATCTGTTTGATTGATTGGTATGTGTTTTAATTGCTTGTATATTTAGATAGTTTATATTTTGATGAAATGTGTTTTATTGTTTATCTGTGTGGCATTGAATTTTTGCTGGATTTGTAAGCTGCCTTGAGTCCCCTTCGGGGTCAAGAAAGGCAGGTAGAAATAAAGTAAGTTAATAATAATAATAATAATGATAATGATGATGATTCACTATATAGTTTATATACAGAATATCTTGGGAAAGCCTAAAGACATTGTATTTGGAATGGGGGAGTGTGCACTAGGATCCTCCTACAGAAATCTTGGCATAATTATTAGATTATAATAGATTTATTGGGGCGAAATCATTATAGTTGAACCAGTAGTAAGAGAACTTTAGTACAGCAATATAATAATAATGCTAATAGTGGGAGCTGCATTAATACTAATAACTCCAAATGGGTTTTCATTTTTCCTATGAAGAATTTGACTATCCCACCCCACCTCCCCCTTTACACATTTTGCAACTTGGTGTCATTTGAAAATATTTGGGTTTTGTAGATTTAGTCTGGTTGTCAGCGTGGTTGGTGCTGGAAGTCACTGATTTGGCAGTTCTAAAAATAGCATTTTGTGAACTCATTAGCTTGCCAGCTCTAGTATTTCGTTATAACTATATCTATGACTGAGCAAATGCAAAATAATAATACCTAATGACAGGTGATGATACCAGCTTTCAGCTATTCCTAACAATGGTTACCAGTGGTAGTTCATGCCAGTTCACAATGCAGCTCTGTTTTGGCAATGTAGCCATTATCAGTAACTTCTTCCATTTCATCAGCAACTCACCATGTGTATCTGAAACACTAAAATATTTCACTTCAAGATTCTAGGCTATTATTTACACAGAGAAAATAGGTGGCCCTTGCTAATGAAATAATTTATCTTTTTCAGTTCAGATGTTTGTTTGATGCTCCTAAAATGTATTCTTTAGGAATGCAAGACCTTCATTGCAAAGAGTCCTCAGATAATCTGTATATGAGATAGCATACATCCAAAATAATGTCAAGATGCCATTGCTAAATATTACCTTACTTACCTGTGTTTATGTTAAAAGATTCACGTCACCAAGTGTCATTGGTTTGGAAATTATCTTGTAGGACAAGCAACTATTGTTACTTCTGGAAGGATCCTGTTCTTGAGTTGTTAACAGGATATTCTTGGCTTTCAAGTTAATGTTACATATGAAAAAACATGTACCCACACTAGTTTATCTTTAACTTCTATTGCACTGATTTTTAAGAACTGCTGGAAATACTAGCCTTCCAGAAAGTTTTTCATTTTCTGATTTGAGTGCTCAGTTCCTTAGATTATGTCTATAAGGGAACCATTCCAAAATTAAGGTGAGAACAAATTGCAAAGTTGTGACTTAGAATTAAATTTCAGTCATGTTGGCAGGTGATGTCTGGCAGAGAATATATTTTACATTTTTAAAAAGTATATTACCTCTTTACCCTGGACCTAGTAGATATAAGTATTAGTCCATATATTACAATCTAGAGATAATAATCATGCTTACCATGCAAAAACAAAGAGCTAAAGCAATCATACTATCTTGGCTATGATTCATAGCTGACTTTATTTAAAAGTAATCAGATGAGAGCAATATAGTGGTTTAAGCATAGACTATGACAAGAGGCCAGGATTCGAATTCCTGGTCCTCCATAGAAATCCACTGGATGACCTTGGGCAAGGCAAAGGCAAAAGCTATTTGAACAAATCTTGCCAGGAAACCCTCATGATAGGGTTGCCATACATTAGAAACAATCTGAAGGCACACAACCATAAGATCAGATACATATTTATTTTAAATAGTATATGTTTTAGTAATTATTGGATCATGTTTTTTCAGTGTTATTACCAGTAGTGTTGAACATTTCCAATATTCAGTATGGAAAGAGCCATTAAATCCTGATAGTTGGAACTTAAAGTTGGGTTCAAATCTGCTCAACTACCTCTCAGTTCACCCTATCCTAAAGCTGTTCTGTGAAAATACAGGATGGCACAATTGCTACCTGAGGAAGAAGAACAGGATAAAATATGATGGCATTACTACTTGTATTTTATATTTGTGAGCTGCTGTCAAGCTATTGTTGATCATTGCCAATTAAAATATTATAGTGGTAAAGCAATAATATGAAGTGAAATGTTAAGAATTATGGCTTTATTGCCCTTGATATTATTCAGCAGTTGTGCTTCTTGCTTAGCAGCTGCTGTCATGATATGCAAAAATAAGGGATCTAAAATTGTTCATGGTGCTGATATTTAAACATAAAATTAACTCCATGCAGTTTACCATAGTTTATTTTTTTCTATTAGGAACAGAGTATCAACTGAGAAGATCCCATTCAACCATTACATAGTATGAGGCCGTTATAGCAGATTGTGAGTGCCATGAAAAGGCAGAAAAGTAGTAATGTTGGAGGGTTTTTTACTGCTAGAAAATAGAAGACACACAAATGAAACTTTCTTTCTCCCAAAGCTGGTCCAAAATAACTTGACCAGCTTAATACATTCTGACATTGGAAAAGAACAGTAGGATAGTATTGAACCCTCATGTCATCAATCAAGGCAATAATGATTTAAATTACAAAAACAAAGAATTTATTATTAAACTGTCAAGCAAAACCAAGGTAGTACTATAAATACAGCTATCCGAAATTAGGAATCATGTGGGTTGGGGGAGATTTTGAATTATGCCAATGAGATTGTCAGTGTGAATCTTAATATTTGATGTATGGTAATGAACTTCAGTCAATAAACCTACTGTGTAAATACGGTTGCTACTTCCCTCAAATTGTTAATGAGTGCATGCATATGTACATATTCACCTGCTTATTCTTGTCTATGTCATTGCTGATGATAAGCCCTTTATCAGAAGAATAGTTATGCTGGCTCATACCACCTATTTTAAATCTCTAGTCTTTCCTCTCTGTCCACAGATTAAATAATGTACTGCTTGAAAGTATTCTCTCCATAAAAACAACAACAACAACAAAATTGAAGGACCAAATCTTTATTTTGTCATTTTATATATAGACTCCATTTTCCAACACTATTGTATATCTAATAGGACTTCAGCATCAACAAATTTTGGAATTCTCAAGGGGGTCCTGAAATTAAACCCCAGCAGATACCAAGAGCAGTAATACCTAAAAAATATTTAGGTATTACTGTGTATTGACATACCAATTTAAATTATAGGTGGTAATATAGTAGTAAAGATAGAGACTGAAAATGTTTGTATTACATACTAGATATGTAAAAAGGCACAATCTGCTCTCCCATGTTATTTGCATTATTTTGAAAACTAAATAATAATGTTTTGTTCAGTATGTGCCCCACACTATAGTACCACATTTTTATAGTGAATTTGCTTTTCTTTTCAGACTTCAGTTATGAAACTGAGTTTCAGTTTAAAATACAGGACTTGTCGTTAAGCATTTCAGTATCACTTTTCCATTAAAATGGTCTCCCCTTTATTTTGTTAATAATACTCGTGTGTTAGCTAGAAAGAAACAAGATACTATATCAGACACGATGGCACATATATTACGTATTTTTGTTATAGGCCTCCTTTATTGCAGATACTTTTTAAAAGGCTTGACTCTCCAAGAGTTAAGAGCTACTTCAGTTCATATTGATAACAGTGTTTCTTGGCTTGTCTAGGTGATTGTGGGTCAATGTTAATGGTGGTGTATGCATTAGTTGTATTTCTTGGAATTAATTTAAAATAGATCTTTCAGGAGTGGAGTGAGCTGAGGCAAGCAGCAAGAAGCAAAACTGTGGACTGAGAAACAAGAAGCTGCAACTGTTACCAGCCTGGGGTGCTTGACACTTCTGATCTCTTATGCATTGGCATACTTACAGCATCAAATAACTTCCCATCAACTTGCAAATGAGTATATATGATGAAATATGACAAAATAACTTTATTTCAAAAATGTAGATCTCTCATTTCTATAACCTTCAATGATATATTGTGCTTCCAGACCCCCCTGGAAAAATCTGTTCCAATGTGGCAATACCTCAGTTACATACTTTCCAATTGCCCTGATTTGGCAGTGGCAAACCAACTGTTTTTACAATTTCCCAGTTTCTCTATCCTCCTCTCACTTTCTGCCTTGCTCCTTAGCTGACTTTGGTTGCTGCAGACTAAGTTTAGAGTGCAAAAGTAATGTGCACCCAACTCAGTGAGGTGAAAGAAGGGGTGGGCGTGAATCTTGCCTTTCTAGTAGATTCAGGCAAAAGTAAACTGCTGTAGCCTTCCTTGCTTATATGCTTTCTGCATTATTAATTTTTTCCATCTTAAAAATACTTGACCACAAAAGCCCTTGCCTTTGTCTGTGAAATGTTAAGAGTATTCTATTTAGTTTGAATCAAGGCTCTGCATAATTTTGAGGACAACTTTCAAGACATCCACATTTTTAATTAGGCCTGCTGTTACACAGAGCTCCTGTTAAGTGCTGGGGAAAGAGTGAGAGAAAAAAACAGCATCTGTTTTGGATATTACTTGCCTTTGACTTAAAGTGCCATTCAAAATTAATTTGTGATTTTTCTAGTTATAAAAACATTGATATCTTTTTAGTTTTTAAGCTCTCTGTCTAAAAGGAACCTATGTGGTCCTTCTAAGATTCAGAACAAATTCAAGTAATAACTCGATTTTTTATGTTTTCAAAAATGGGAATTTGCTCTTATATATTTCTGGGTTCCTGGAGTCCTCAGTGTAACCTTAAACTTGGATAATACCTAAGCATCATCTGCACTGTCTTCTTTCAATTCTGAGACAGCACTGTAGCAGTACTTGATCCAAATATAACTACTACTCTGTGATTACATATTATAGTGCAATCTGTGTAACAAATGTGCAGTACTGCAGTAGTGTAAGAAGTAGTAAGTATTTGTAGGTTCACTTTTTCACTTCAGGACCCTTTGTAATCTCTGCTAAATATAACTCAATCATTTAGTGCCGTTGTATTCTGAGTAGCTTTACTCTGAACTCTTTATGGTAGTATTATTATGAAATGAAACAGGAAAGCTTTCCTGGATATCCCTTCTTGTCCCTTCCTTCACCTTCTCTCTTCAGTTTTGGACTTGTGGAACTCATTGTTTTTTTTCTTGCTGTAATACCCATTAGCATCCCCATGTCACCATTATATTTTATCTGCACTAAAACGGATAGGAAAATTATAATGTGTCATTTCAGTTGTCATGTCTGAAGCAAATATATTTAATCTTGCCTCCTTTGGGTGCTTTCCTTACCCATTTACTTGGATGGAAACACTATTTATCGAGACATACTTTGAGTAAGCATATTTATTATTGCTTTGTCAGCTTCAAATTAGTTTTTTGGGGGAAGAAATTAAAGAAGGGGATAATTGGAAAGGCTTGAACAGATGTTAACTTGTCAGGATGAATGAGAATAGAAGTAAGAAACATTGATCTAGCTGTGTTTTGATTTGTCATCATACAGCAGTCTCAGACAGTATAGCCATGTTATAGCAATAGCACATAGGTGCATTTTTTGCAGAATTTTTTTAAAGTGTGATTATTCACAACTGAACAGATATGTATTTTATAATACTCAGTGGGACTGTTTGAGTCAGCCTAGATGATTTGTTAGTAAACTGAGGACAGATGGATTTCCATTTCCTGCTTGCAAAACTACTACTCCCATTCCCCTGGGGAAGTAGGGAAGTATCAGAAAAGAAGTTTGCCAAACCAGTTTGGGCCTGCTGAAGTCACTCCTACCAATACAAGTTATAATAACGCCTAACCTCTTTGCATCACAATAATTTGCACAGGGGCACTGAACAAGCAAGCAAGCAAACAAAGCCATAATAAAAACATCTTCAACATATAGGAATGTAATGACAGAAATTATGAGAGGGTTGTGCATTAGCAAATGCATTATGTGGAAGTGAATCACACATTGCAGCAATAGAGGGAAATATAGTGTATATTTTCTCCTATCAGGACCTAACCTGACTAGGAGACATATTCTGGGGCAGATGAAAGAAGAAACACTCTTATTGGGTCAATGCCGAAACATAACTACATTATGAAATATTTCATTGGTGTGTTCATCAGGCAAATATGTACAAAATGGTACAAGAGAAAAATGATGATGATGTTAGACCTATATACTGTTTTATATATTGTCAGTTGAGATGGTACTTATGGATTTGAATGCAGGAAAAAAACCACTTCCTTTGTTGAGCATTGGAAGACTAGGGACAAAGGACCACAAAGGATAAGTAATAAAATTTAAACACCTTTAGCAATAGAAAATTAACTTCTCCTGAGATCCAGCTTTCTCTGTCCTATGTGAAGCTAAGTGCCCCTTATGCAGAGAACACTGAATTTCTTCAGGGGTTTCTGTATATATGCTCAACAAGTTGGTGTTTGTCTCTTACTACACTTGACTACAACTGGCTGTGCAGCTTTATGACTTCAACATCAAGCTGTTCCCCAGCCCCTTCCCTTCCTGTGTTTTGTGTAACAGCTCAGGGATGGGGAAACACCCTTTGGATGTTGCCTGAGTAGCTGCTTCAGGTCTCCCTAATCTCCACCCACTTGTGGTATTGCTTCTGTTTCACCCACAAGTCATGCAAGGGAAATCCTTTTGTATTGCTTTGGAGTCAAGCTCCTACAAGACAATAGTTTGATGGGCTGGTGGGAAGCCCAGTTCTCTTGAGAAATGGCATGGTGGACCAATCTGCCTTATATATCCAGTTTTTCTATAGAACCAATAATAAAAGAGAAAGAAGCAGTGTTGCTGGGGGAGATAGATCAATCAACTGAAGCTGAGTCACAGTAAGAAGAATGTCCAGGATAAACCATTATAATTTACTGTGTTGACCTGCCCTTTAAGATAATTCTGAAACTATAGCTAGTAGAAAATGCAGTAGCAAGATTGCTGCCTGGTGCACTCAATAGGCAATATGTGTTGCTGGGCTTAAGAAAGCTGCATTGTCTATCAGTTCACCATGAGACTGAATACAAGGTACTAGTGATGACATTTAAATCTTAAACAGTTTGTGATTTCCGTACTGGAAGGAACACTTTCCCTTGCACCTGTCTGAATATGGAGGCTTACAATATTCTCCTGTGAGATAATACAGTGTAGTGTGGGATGTAGGAGAAGATATTTTCACCCAGTGCACCCAGTTCTAGAGTACCCTTCCATTGGAAGTTTAATTAGTATTGATATAAGTCTCTTTTTGTTGGGAAATTCAATAAAGGTTTGCTTTATTTCCAATGTACATGTACTTCGTTTTAAACTGTTGTAGACTTTTAGGCTGCTTTAATTTGTTTACCATGTATTGACCTTACTTGAACTCTTTTATAGTATTTCATTTGTAATTGTGTTTAAATATTTATTATTTTATCTTTACACTGCCCTGAATTCCTGTTACAAAGGGTGGGATATTAATATTTTAAGAAGTAAGTAATAAAATTTAACTTGTTTTCCTCATAGCATTCTGAATCAAAATAACTGCAAGGAGGTTGAGGATAAAATTCTTCCATTTTCTGAGTTCTGTGGACAAATTTGTTGAGAATGTACATGCACAGTTCCAACCCCTCAAAAAACACCCATGTTTCCTTAGGATGGTAAAGAATGCCTGATCAAACCTGAGGAAAAGATTGTTGCTCTTAACAAAAGGCATTTCCTGATTATGGGTTTTAGATTTTTTTTCTTATGGACTGGCATAGCTTTGATTGTTCAGAGGGGTTCACAGTGGTCTTATCTCATCATACTTTATTGTGTGCTATTCATTTTCGTTCTTGTGATATTCTTGTCAGCATGGTGCCATTCTACTGTGAAAAGAAATACAGATTAAACTGGCACCTTCTGCTGATGACATTTCATCATAGTTTTTACTTTGCCTGACATCTTGATTATGCAGATGCTAGAGAATTCACATTTATCAGAAAGGCTGCAAAATATTCCGCTTCATCCTGCCCTATCAGAGCATTCTGTATGCAAGTCTAGCTTTCTGCATCTGTTCACATACACCTAGATGCCTGAGGAATAGACAAGTAGGACGGGAAGGTGCTGTGCTGCCCATAGTTTGTTCCTAACATCTGGGGTATTCATATTGGCCCTTTAAATGGCTTATAGGGTGCATCTGCATTGTAGAATTATTGCAATTCAACACCACCAGCCCAATGTTATGAAATCATGGGAGTTGAAGTCTGGTTAGCACCAGCACAATTTGGCAGAGAAAGCTAAATATACTGTGGGATGCAGTAAAGAGATCTGTGTTCCTCATGTAATTAATGAATGGGACATGAAACAGTTGATCATGTAACCAACTGAGGAGGAGACAAACATAATCTCATTCCTCTTATTGATGCCTGGGATCTCTTGCATGGGATTAGTGTTGGTGGGATGATCAGAAATCACAGCCACATTTGCTCTCTGATTTAACATTTAACTAGAAGAATTGTTCAGAAGAACTAAGATAGATATAAATATAAAAGATTAAATATAGTTTAAAATGTAGGAATTGCATAAAAGCAAGCTGAATGAAAAAGTCAAGAGGGTCAAATCTCAGGAGAGGGAGAGTAATACAATTTTGCTTCTTTCTCTTATCTGTAATATATAATTCCAAGAGGACATTAACATGGTCATTAGGCAAAACAGGCAATGGTATAAGAGGCAAGAAAGATTGCTTTAAAAAGTGAGTGTGTTGCCCAGTTTAGAAGAACAATAAAAACAAAAACTTGAGTAAAAGCAAATAATAAATATGAAGTTTGCTGTCATGTAGATTTTAACAGGAAACGCAATCTAATTTAGCACTCTGCTCCACTGAAGGTGGCAGAAAATACTTCTGAGTAAATATGTTTACAGCAGGGCCTGTAAATCTCAGTTGCCATATTTTGTCTGTTAAAACTAATTTGTAGAGAGTCTTGGGAGATTTTCAGATGCTTTGGGATTGTATTGCCTTGAATAATTTCATGTTATTCATATATTTGGTTACCTGGAGGTTTTACACCTGATTCTAGATTATTTTTGAGTATTAAAGAGAAATGGTTCCTGTACATAATATTAGTGATTATTTTCTTCTTATTTACAAATTGCTACTTCAAACTTTGAAATAGCCATTAAAAAAAGATTGAGCATCCATATTTGTTTAATGCATCTCATTATTCAAAGTAGCTGGTTTAAATACTACTCAGATTTTTATTTATTTTATACTTATTTTTTCTTAGCTAAGATATTATGAAATTTCCATTTTGGGTAAAAAAGATAAAATAGAAGCATTTTAATTTATATGAAGATTTAAGTAGTGTTAAACTTCTCTGCTTCAGGTTTTTCCTAGATTGGTATTATTACTATCATTTTATTGCATTTATTTTTTAAAAAAAATCAATATATTTTCTATTATAAAACAAAACAATGCACATCAGATCCAGTACAAGAAGGTATATTGAATTGATGTTTTTTGACTCTCCGAATAAGAAACTTCCAGGTGGCATGACAATTACAATAGAGTATCTTTCCCAGAATTAACATGTAGAAAAAGGTCTGACAACATAGGCATTTACGTAACTAATACATTTGTGCCAAGTCTTACTGAATTTATAGAGTGCTCTTGGTTATCTGTACTATGTTTGTCTGTTCCTTCAAATTGACATTGACTACTCAGAAGTGGTTTCCCCAATCCCTTCTTTAGAAATATAGCCTATAGCACCAGTTATTGGTTGATAGTCTTCCATACAAGTATTAACCAGGGCTAACGCTGCTGAGCATCTTACATCAAAAGGGATCTTGTATTTTTATGGTATGTCGACCTTGTTGTTGTTGTTGTGTATCTTTAATTTATTTCTGACTTATGGCAACCCTAGCACTGGTTTTCTTAGCAGAATTTGTTCAAAGGAGGTTTTACTTTTGCTTTCCTCTGAGGCCAGAGAGTGCGAGTTTTTCAGTTACCCAGTGGGATTCCATGGCCAAGGAGAGATTCAAACTCTGGTCTCCCATGTTCCAGGGCTTAAAAAACAAGATACCAAGATCCCCCCCACCTTGTTGGATGATGATGATTTGCACCCTGCTTTTCTCTCTGGATCAATATTTTTACTAATTACTTTAAAAATATTTTAAACAATACAATCAGCTCTCCGCATTTGGTAGTTTAACTTTTGTAGATTAGATTATTCACAGATTTGATTTAAATATTCTCTCAGGGAATCTCTAGGTCCTCCATTGGGAGTCTATGGTCAGTTTCTTCTTGTCACACTGGAAGACCTGATGATTTCTTGAGAGAGAATCTCTCTAGCAATCTTTAGGTCCTCCAGTACAATCTATGGTCAGCTTCCAGCAGAAAGCTGGCCATAGAGTTATGCTGTAAGAACCTAACATTCCTAATGTTATTTGTGATTTTTCACTTGTATGGGATTCCTGTGCCTCAGCTAACCCCAGCAAATGTGGAGGGCTGAGTGTACAATTCAATACAAATACACCCGAATGTTTCAAAATTAATTACCTAAATACAATATTTACCACATAATAGCAAACATTCATTATACCAAAAATAATGTCAGTAGTCACAATTCCGTTTTGTTTTAAAATTAAAGGTGACTTCGGCCCTTGTTTTAGGAAAGTGCCTCGCAGTTTAAGATCATCCGGGGAGGCCCTGCTCTCGGTCCCACTAGCCTCGGAAGTGCACTAGACAAGGACGAGGGATAGGGCCTTCTCAGTGGTGGCCCGACGCCTGTGGTACCCGCTCCCCAGTGAGATCAGGTCAGCTTCTTCCCTCCTTTCTTTCAGAAAGAAGGTTAAATTGTGGTTCTGGGACTAGGCCTTTGGACAGCAACAGCACTTTGGATGTTGAATCAGACTGGAATTTGCTTTATGGATTGATGACAATGTTTTTAACGTGTTTATAACGTAATGTTCTATTTACTGTTTCAAACTGTCGTTAATTTTTATATATATATTTGTATTACCTTGTGGCATCAAATTGTTGCTGGTATAAGCCACCCTGCATCCCCCCCTCAGGGGTTGAGAAGGGCGGGTTAGAAATGTGAGAAATAAATAAAAATAAATAAATAAGTGTGACAGCCTAAGGACAGGGGCGGCCCGTCCATTACGCGAAGTAAGCGGTGGCGGAATACTTTTTTTGCCAGGGGGCGCTGTTCTGTCCTTAGGCCACGCCTCCTCCTGCAGGCCCCATGCGCCCTCAACAGCGTGTAAGAGAGAGGGAAGGCAAGAGAGGAGAGAAAGAGTCTAGCTGCAGGCCTCCTTGCACCTGGAGGGCTTCCCTCTCACCTAATGGGCAGGGCCTGCATTTCTCCATTAGCAGCAGGCTGTGCCTCCCCCCACCCCCGCCCTCCGTGCTTGACTCTCCTACACATGTGCCGAGGCCTCCTGGCGCCATGCGGCTGCCTTCCCTCCCTTCCTGCGTGCATGCTCCCAAGGCCTCTTCTCCCACTCGCTCTTCTTGGGCCCTCCAGCCAGGAAGGGAAGGCAGGCAGCCGCAAGGAGCCTGGAGGCCTCGCCACATGTGCAGGAGAAAGAAACTAGCACGGAGGGTCCTGGGAGAGAGAGAGAGAGAGAGAGGATTGAGGGCGGGAGGCACAGCCTTCTAATGGAGAAGCGCAGGCCCCGCCCCCTAGGCGAGAGGGAAGTCCTCCCTCCCTCCACGTGCTGCCAGGAGGGAGGGAGGCAGCCAGCCAGGCTCTTTGGCTTTCCCTTTCCTTCCCTGCTGCAGCTGAGCCTGGACCCCTCTCAGGGCAGCAAGGAGGCCTGGTCAAAAGGTACTGCAAATGTCATCTTCTGTACATGCCTCCCCCAAACCCCTCTAGTATTTGGTCATGGAAGTCCTATATGCCAAGCTTGGTTCAATTCTATTGTTGGTGGAGCTCAGAATGTTCTTTGGTGCTTGGTAAACTGCAATTCCCAATGTCAGGGTCTATTTTTCCCAACCCCCTCTCCAGTATTTTCTGTTAGTCATGGAAGTCCTGTATGCCAAGTTTGATCAGTTCTATTGGTGGAGTTCAGAATGCTCTTTGGTGCTTGGTGAAGCATTCTCACCTGATGTTTCACCCACATCTATGGCAGGCATCCTCAAGAGGCTGTGAGGTCTGTTTGTAACTAGGCAAGTGGGGTTTGTATATCTGGAATGTCCAGGGTGGGAAAAAGAACTCATGTCTGCTTGAGGTAAGTGTGAATGTTGCAATTGGTCATCTTGATGAGCATTTAATGGCCTTGCAGCTTCGAAGCCGAGCTAGTTGCTGCCCAGGAATCCTTTGTTGGGAGCGGTTAACTGGCCCTAATTGCTTCATGTCAGGAATTCCCCCCCCCTTTTTTTAGTGTTGCTCTTTATTTATTGTTCTGATTTTAGAGGGTTATTTTAGAGGGTACTGGTAGCCAGATTTTGTTCCTCTGAGGTTGCCTGCCATAGATGTGGGGAAAATGTCAGGAGAGAATGCTTCTGGAACATGGCCATACAGCCCAGAAAACTCACAGCAACTCAGTGATTCTGGCCATGAAAGCCTTCCACAACACATTATTATGTTTATTTATACCCTGCTTTTTCTCTCCCCACGAAGACTCAAGTTGGCTTAGATTAAAAACATTTCAGTACAGTTTAAAATCCACAAATATGCAAACATTAAAATGGAATTAAATATCATTGGTATTTTAAAAATTCAGTTAAAATCCATAAAAAACATATCCAAAACTAAAAACTGCAGCAGACCCTGACTTGATCTTTAAAACCTTTTAAAGCCTGCATTAGATTACCAAATGTAATGTCCCTTTATACACACTGCTTTATATTAATTTCCCCAGTATTCCTTTATCTGATTTGTCATTTGTATCTGGCCACTTGGAGTGCTTCTGGTGTTGCCGCAAGAAGGTCCTCCCTTGTGCATGTGGCAGGGCTCATGGTTCATTGCAGCAGGTGGTCAGTGGTTTGCTCTTCTCCACACTCGCACGTCGAGGATTCCACTCTCGCTTGCTGAGGTGTTCCAGCTGATACCCAAACAGGGGATGAGCTGGAGATGTCTCTGCCTTGGTCCTTTCACTATTGGCCGCCACTTCCCGGCAGATGTCAGGTGGCGCAATACCGGCTAGACAGTGTAATTTTTCCAGTGGTGTAGGGCGTAAACACCCTGTGATAATGCGGCATAGGGCCTGTCTGGAAGGGCTCCATGGCTTCACATGCCATCTGTTTCTCCAAGGCCAAAGCAGTGGCAGTTGGATGGAAGGAGGGCTCTTCATCTGCTTCTGGGTCAAACACATGCAAGAGCAAACTTCAGCCCTCCAGGTGTTTCGGACTTCAACTCCCACAATACCTAACAGCCAGTCTAGCAGTTTGTAATGTAATACAGGTTGAGTATCCCTGATCCAAAGTGCTTTGAACTAGAAGTGTGTAAATCACTTTGAGTCCTCCTGAGGGTGAGAAAAGCAGTATACAAATACTGTAAATAAATAAATAAAATGTTTGGGATCATGGGATAGCTGTTTACATACACAATGACACATTTCAAAGATAGCACCCAAGATGAAACACAAAAGAGGCATGCACGAGGCCTCTTTTTCCTCGTGCCCGGCAATGCTGCTGCGCATCCCTCTCTCGGCATTAGGAAATGTGCGCTCTGCATCTCCCTCCTTCTCCATGCACTTCCTAACGCTGGGAGAAGGATGCACACTGGCGTTGTTGTCTCCCTTGGCCTGCAAGGAGGAGGAGGAGAGGAGGACAACGTGCGCACTTGTGAGGGAAGGATGGAGGGAGAGCATGCTCCCTGCATGAGGGCTCTTTTTCCGTGCGCCTGGTAATGCCGGCGCGTGTCCCTCTCCCGGAGTTGCAAAGCGTGTGGGGGAAGAGAATGCAAAGCGCATACCCAGGAGCCAATGGAGCACAGGGCCTCTTCTCCTGTGTGAAGAGGGGCAGCATTGCAAGTGCCTCTCCAGGCAGCTGTGCCATCACCCCTCTCAGGGCGGCAAGGAGGTTTCTTCATGAACGGAAGTGACTGAAGGTACTGCAAATCTAAATTATTGTACATGCTCCCCCAAAACCCCTCCAGTATCAGAGTCTATTTTCCCCAAATCCCTTCAGTATTTTGTGTTGGAACTACATCAACACTGACAAAGAAACAACAAGAAATACTATTTACCCACAAGCATTAAGAAATTACATATATTAGAAACCAACTTTCTTATTACTTTCTTTTCAAGATCACTAGACTGGATCACAGCAACGCGTGGCAGGGGATGAGTAGTGTGTGTGTGTGTGTGTATGTATGGCTGGCATGGGCCAACTTCAGCCCTCCATGTGTTTTGGACTTCAATTCCCACAATTCCAAACAGCCAGTAGGAAGTCCTAAATACCTGGAGGGCCAAAATTTGTCCATGCCCCCATAGATAGATAGATAGATAGATAGATAGATAGATAGATAGATAGAGATTGGTTTTGGGGGAGGGGGGGCGCCAAAATACTGTTTGCTTACCATTGAAAATTACCTAGGGCCGCCTCTGCCTAAGGATGAAATTATAATAAAGCCTTATTATGAATAAAATGGTACAGACCAGAAATCTCCCTATTTCCAGTTTCTCTCTGTCTTAGGTGGCACTTGCAGCAGGGTAGAAAAGGGGGGGGGAAAGAATAAATATTCTATAGGTAGTAGCTATAGCAGAGGAGTGTTTTCCTCCTCTGCTTCTCTCCCTTGCATGTAGTCATAGTGTTAAGTTTTCCTTTTACCTTGTCACTCTCCTCAACACCTGCAACAGAATATAAGACATTATGGTGCAATGCACAGCATGAGTCAGCATGAATCTCCTCCTATACTGTTTACAGCAGCCTTACTCCCCTGATGGGAGAAATAACTTTTTAAAAGATTGTTACGCCACAAAAGAGTGAAGTTCTCCTTTGAAGGCATGCAGTTCTAGTGTACATTTGTTTCCCAACTCCCTCTTTACAGGGAAAAGTGGCAAATTACACATAGCGCATTGATTGTAACAAGTTATTTCCAAGCTCTGGGTATTAGAATGCAGAGCCCAGCTGAAACAGATACAGGTGCTGTCAACCTGCCTTTCCTTCTGAGTTGTCTGAGAATTATAGTTAGGGTTGCCTGTTTTCATTCCCCATTTCTGTCTTACTGAGAAATAAAAGTAATCCGGAATAAGAGAGAGTGAGTGTAAAGAGTCTACATTTCTGGAGTGAGGGTTTAAATACCTTCTTAACCACGAAAGTTGAGTGACCTTAGGCAAGTCACACTCTCTCATCCTCAAAGGAAATGAAAGACATCCCACTGAGATCAAATCTTGCCAAGAAAACCCTACAATAGCAACAAGTCTTCATTGTGGCAGGGAAAGCTGTGCAAAAAGAATGCAAATAATTTCATTTATATTATTGAAAACTGGATATTTAGGTCACAGAGATTCACAATCAAGATTAGGACAGTCCACAGACTTTATATTATACAAAAGCGCAAATATTATTTAGCTATTCACATGTTATATTCAGGGAAGTGTGTGGTCATCCTTTCAAGCATCATCTTGTAGAAATTTATCAGAGTAGTTCTGAAAATCTGAGCCTGAGCTTTCCAATAGGAGACTGAAGTACTATAATCAGGGATGTTCTTTTACTGCAGGGGTATATGCACAGCTGCAGTGGATTTGGAGCACGAATATGATCACACTGCTTCTATGATACAAAAACAATATTTTACTGTTAATTCTCAGTCCTGTCTGTTATGTAGCAACTGCAGTAGGAAGTAGTTGGCCTAAATCTGCTAGAAGGAATGAGGTTTCTAAATGTGAGTAGGAACAAGGAGGTATAGGTCCTTTAATATGTTACTCAGATAGTAATTACAAATGCATAAAGACCTGTTTGCACAAAAAAATGTATCTAATATTTTGCAAAAGCTTCTGATCAGGCAAAAACTGTATTTATTAATATAATTAGATATTACTACTAGCTGCATTCTAACATACACAATTCTTTTCCTTTTACTAACTACATACCCAGATAATTAATCATACTGGGTGTGCCTGATGGGACTTACAGTTCAAAACATTTGGCGGGCATCAGTTTACCACCTCTTGGTTGATTTCATGTACTAAACTAAGTTTAACTGTTTCTTTTGATGTGGATAAAATTTACTACTGTTTTTTAAAAGAAAAGTGTCGTCTTTTTACATCTACATTGAACATATGGAGAATTAAGGGGCCCACAAGTACAGTAGTATTCTATGTTGTTTGATGAAGAGTGTGTAGAAGATACAGGATATGTGCACCCCAACCCCATACATTCCAAAATTTGAGGAGACTTAAGGCTTCCCCCATATACCATCCCTCCAAAAATCTAAAATAGAAACTGGATGTGATTTTGGTGGTGCTACCCCCTAGGACAGTGTTTCTCAACTTCCTAATGCCATGACCCCTTAATACAGTTCCCCATGTTGTGGTGACCCCAACCATAAAATTATTTCCATTGCTACTTCATAACTGTCATTTCGCTACTGTTATGGATTGTAATGTAAATATCTGATATGCAGAATGTACTTTCATTCACTGGACCAAAGTTGGCACAGATACCTGAATACTGGTGGGTTCTGGAGGGGAGGGGGTTGATTGTTTCATTTCAGAGTTGTAGTTGCTGGGATTTATAGTTAACCTACAATCAAAGAGCATTCTGAACTCCTACAACAATGGAATTGAACCAAACTTGGCACACAGAACTCTCATGACCAACAGAAAATACTGGAAGGTTTGGTGGGCATTGCCCTTGCGTCTTGAAGTTGTGGTTTTACCTACATCCAGAGAGCATATGCCCAAATTTGAAGACTGGTAGAGTTTGGGGAAAATAGACCTTGACATTTGTGAGTTGTAGTTGCTGGGATTAATAATTCATCTACAATCAAAGAGCATTCTGTACATCACCAATGATAAAATTGGGCCAAACTTCCCACACAGAACCCCCATGACCAACAGAAAATACTGTGTTTTCTGATGGTCTTTGAAGGCTCCTCTGACACCCCCTTGCCTCCAAGTGTCCCGACCCCCAGGTTGATAAACACTGCTTTACTAGAAATATCAGATTTGCTTGATCTTCAGAAACACCCTCAAAAGAAATCTGCTCAAAGGACGCTCTTTAGTGGACTAAAGTGGGAACAAACTTTCACAGGTTCCCCTCTTCCCATTATAGTCTTTTATGGACCCCCCAAAACTGTCCTAGAGGGCTGCAGAGAGTGGGAGGAGGTCTAGTTTTCCTATTGAGGCTGCCTTAGCACAGTGGTTAAAGCCACTAGTTGCAGGAAAGGTTATTGACCAAAGGGTCAACAGTTTGAAGTCATGAGTCAGGGTGAGCTCCCAACTGTCACAGAACCCCCATGACCAATAGAAAATACTGTGTTTTCTGATGGTTTTTGGCAACCCTTCTGATACCCCCTCATGACCCCCCCCCCGGGGTCCCAACCCCCAGGTTGAGAAACACTGCCATAGGAGAATGCAGGGTGAAATGTGATCCCAGCCTTCATTGCACACCCTTGCCCTTATGACAATCCATAGTTTCTTGTTGTATCTGAACAAGGTTACGTCTCATAGATAACCTGCAGTGAAGCAAAACATGATTCAGGCTGTTTTCAGCAAATAGAGTTGATGTATGTTGAATCATAGACAAGGGGCTGTGTGATTTTTTTTCTTTTTACAATATCATTGAAAAGCCTCTTTGCCTATGCAGTGTTTACATACACATACCTTAGACTTACAGTAATGACTTACTCTGTATCCAATGCCTAATATTTTATATATTTCTATGGATGCCTTAAACTACAAAATCAATGTACCTATTATAAGCAGTAAATGACGTTCAGATAGTTTAAACAGCTTTCTCATAGCATTATTCAAAGACCATGGCGTATTGCTTTAGTTTAATTTCATATCAGATGGAACACACACTCTTTGATACAAGACCAACTAAATCAACGGCAGTCAAAGAGACAATGACACTTGGATAAGACTATTGTGACATCAGAGAAAATCAGACAATGTTAGCAGTGATTTGGAAAATAGAGAGGACAGAAGCAGAGAGAACAATATTACATCTGGCCCATTGGGAATATTCATGATGTCTCTGTAAACATTCAAAGAGCTCTATGCTTCCAGTGGTTTCACCCTGAAGCAAGTGTGGTAAGGGATCTATTACAGATATCTGCCCTTATAGACTGGTAGGTTCTTCAGGGGTCTGTGGAATTTTCCATCTTGTATAGCTGGTGCATCTGTTAAAGCTCTGACCAATTTCTGAAATAAAGAGAATGTGATGTTCACTAATTTCCTCCCCACTGAGCAGAGACCATGAAGCTCTACAGTATATTCCAAACCTGACCCAAGAGCATTGAACAAGTGATAGGGACTATTGTAAGCCCTATGTGATGGAGTCATGGTGGTAAAGTCAAAGAAACATTTCTTCTTTCTGTGTGGTCCATTCATTGTCCCACAATGGTGTGGTATGCTCTTCAATCTGGCCTGCAGTGTGTGTGTCTGTGCGTGTGTGTGTCTGTGTGTATGTATGTGTTAGGATCCTTAGTAGCATGCCATAATTCATTTACAAGCTCATGCAAGTGAATTAGGTTCCTTGCATCTGTTGTGATTTGGGCTTACTGTATGTGGTATCACAAGTGGATATGATTAGAGACCTTTCTGGTCTATTTCTGTTGAATTAATATAGCTATTGAAACTCGAGCATGTGGACACGTTGCATGTTAGCCTGGCTGATCACCTCCATGCTTGACCTTTGCTTGTAATGGCTCATTAAATCCAGCAGAGAAGAAGTAATGCAAATTAGCTTGGCATTTTGAAACTCAAGAGGATTGCTAAAAACTAGTTAAAAACACAGGGGCCTCCCGAAGCAATGACAAAGTTTGAAGTACTTTGTACTATATCGAACATTGAAACTGAAGACTTAATATCTAGACATTTATGACATTTTGGTGACAGCAGAAAACAATAAGTATGTAGTTGAATCCTTGTAGGACACTGATTCGGGGATTTAAAAATCTAATAGTTATGGAAGGGAATTTGTACAAGCTAGCCTTTTAGATCAATTTCTGCTAACATTTGAGAAGATAATATACAGATGTCATTACATTGAACTATCTCATTATTACCATAATATTAAGCCATGTTTTGAAGAGATTGTGGAAAATGGACAATGTTAATCTGCAGTTGGAATGTCCCAGGAATGGAGGAAAGTAGTAAATATCATTGAAGAAATGAATTGCCATTGTGCGTCTTCAAGTTGTTTCTACTAAGGCAAATCTATCACAGGCAGTTTGTCTTTGACTTCTGCTGAGGGTCGGGAAATATGACTTGCCAAGGTCACCCAGTAAATTTTCATGGCTGAGCAGGGATTTGAATTCCAGTCCCTAGAGTCATATTCCAGTGCTAAAACTACTATTCTACACTGGCTCTCATTGACTGCAGAAATTGCTAAAGGTAAAATTGAGAAAAGAGGTGAACTCTGTATGTTTGCTTTATTTTTCACAGACACGCTATGCTACAGAATAAATATCTGATTTCACAACTTGGAATTTTTTTAGTATCTGAAGGACCTTAAAATATTAATCAAAGAACAACTGCTAGTTTTGTCCGACTGTATTTATTAATGGTGTCTTGTTGTTTTGGTGATTTTGCTTTTCACTCTGTTATAATGTAATTATATACTGTATATTTTAAAAATCTAACTGAAAAGAGATGTCCTATTACGTTCAAGAGATTGTAAGTACCTTTCAAAGAGATTGTGTTGATTCTGAATTCTTTTGAAGGACCAATTTGACAACTCTGGGTGAAACTTAGTTTGGATCTGGAAGAACCCAACAGCTATAGACTAGTGGCTAGCAATTACTTTCTGGGGAAGCACCTGATTGACCACTGGCTGCACATTTCTAATCATCATTGGAGAAAGCTGATTTTCCTAATTCCATTTCAACTGGACTCCGAGCCTGGCCTTGATACAGAAACTGCATTTCTAACCCTGTGTGATATGTGTTAAGAATAGTATTCAAGGGTCCATTAGGTTTTTGGTGTTGAGAGACCATTTCATGTGGAAACTGTGTCTAGCATACAGGTGGCACAATCCATTTAGATAATTGGAATGTACTATCTTTTCCAGATATAGACAAAGCTCAATCAGTGTTTGTGCATAGTGATGGACTAAATGGGTATAGTTCGGTTCAGAAGCAGTTCTTCGAAAATGGCTGACTACTACTGAGTGGTTTGTCTATTCAAGTGAGTGGATGTTCAGTCGATGGTAGGAGTAGATATGCATTGGTAATGCTGCTTAGGGCAGATACGAGTGCTGATCCAAAAACATCTGGGAGACTCCTATTGTTTATCTGATCTCCAATGTTTAGGTTCCCAGTCTGATGCTCATTCAGCAAGAGCTTAGTGACACAAAGTACCATTTATTAGCTTGGCTTATGGCCCAGCTATAAAGACAGGTAAACAGAAAGAGCTTGGCCTCGTTTATCCATACTTTGGTAACTATCCCCCAACCCTCAGCATCTAGATTATTTTAGTGTGCTATAAATGATGGCACATTTAAAAGTGACCCAGAAAAAAAGTTGTAACAAAATAAGACCATAGGTTTATTAGGATGCTTTGTCAACAGTCTTTTTCTTGGCCCTTTAACCTTTAAAGCCTTACTTAGATAGTGTAGGATCAGGTGTCCTAAAATTTTGGATTATTTGTTTATTTATATCTAAACCAATCTGAACATTATTTTCAAGGAACTTGATCTAGGTTCCCCACTTGATCCAAGTTCTCCACCTAGTGAGATGGTCTTCTCATTAGTTAACCACCAGCATAGTATTGCAGATCAACTCCAGTAGTTTTTTAAAAGATGAACAAACTACCATACCTTGAACTCTCCTGTTCTTGTTAGATTCTGGAAACTAGGCAGAGAGGATCTGTCTAGTACTTGGACCATTGGGTAAAAGCAGAAATTTCCAGGTAGACCAAAGAATCCTATCTGAACATGGGAGAGCCACTAACATTCACAGTTGACAGTAGTGCTGACAGAGATCAATTGTGTACCTTAGTGTAATGCCATTTTCCTATGTTCCTATATCTTTTAGAATACCAAATGAAGACCATTTTAGTATTCTAGGGTTTTATAATCTGTATTTTCATCTCACATGTTGTAAATTCTATAATATACATTATTAATTATAGTCTGTGTTTGATTTTGACCGTCTCTCCTTGAAATTTTACTTTTCAATTGTTTTTACAATGCTTTAATATTCTATTTTATCATATAGCCATTGTGAGCTACGTAGAGAACTATAGTTTTGGACAGTCAGTATAAATACTGTACCATGAATTAATAAACACATGTAAAAGGCTTGTGGGAGCCCTGATGAAACCTTAACTTTTATATTTCATATTTTATTTTACCGATTTAAGTGTTTTCTCTCTATTCCTATACATACACATGTCATAACTCCAGTATATTTAAATTAGTTAATAATCCATTTCAAATAAATTGTGAGTGACCACATATGCGGACTGAGTTGGACATATTTTTACCGTGGCGATTTGGTATATATGTATTTTATCTATATGTATTTTAATCTTGTATTGTTGTATGATGTTTTAACTTGTATTAGTAGCATTGAATCCTTGCTGTAAACTGGTCTGAATCCCTCTATGGAGGTGAGAGGATCAGGATATAAAAGTTTTAAATAAATAATAAATAAATAAATATTCTGCAAACCTGTTTATTAGCTGCCATTATAGGTAAATGTTTATGAAAATACTGAATGATGTGACTTGTTACTTTGATATTGAGATGAAATCTTATGCTTGGTTTTAATTTCTGTTGTACTTTTGAGAAGTACAAATTGCTTTACAGCTGTAGTCAATTAGTGAAGTTGGTCACACTTCTAAAACTGTGACATAACTTTGTGTTTGAAAAAAGATTGGAACATGAGTCTCCTGTTGGTCAATTTTGTCCATTACAAGACAGTAATCCTTCCTCTCCTGAACATAACAGGTTTTTTTTTTTGTCGTGTCAGGAGCGACTTGAGAAACTGCAAGTCGCTTCTGGTGTGAGAGAATTGGCCATCTGCAAGGATGTTGCCCAGGGGATGCCTGGGTGATTTGATGTTTTTATCATCCTTGTGGGAGGCTTCTCTCATGTCCCCGTATTAGGAGCTGGAGCTGGAGCTGATAGAGGGAGCTCATCCGCCTCTCCTCGGATTCGAACCTGTGACTTGTCGGTCTTCAGTCCTGCTGGCACAGAGGTTTAACCCACTGCGCCACCGGGGGCTCTAAACATAACAGTGATTTTGGTATTTGTACCAAAATTCAATGTGAAGTTGCAAATGTCACATTTTTTCAAAATACCAGTAGATCTAGTTCTATTACATTGGCCAACACACATTTTGGTGCCACAAATACAAATCTTGGTAAATTTGATTCCAAAAACGATACCAATTTTCCTTATCAGCTCTAGTTTTTGAGATACAGAACATATGCCATCTGCCAGTCGCCATCTGCTTGCCCATAGAAAATCCTGATAGCCATATCTACGAAACTTGAGTTGCTGCAGTACATCCAATGCAATTTTCTGAATCAGCACTCCAAATAATATTATCATAGTCAAATACAGGTTGAGCATCCCTTATCCAGAAACCCCAATGAAAGGGCTGTCCTTGGTGGTTGAATTTAAAAGAAACGAGAGAGCTAGAACTGGAATGAATCTGCAATTGCCAGTGCTAAGATACTGGGTATCTATTGTGTACCTTTCTCTAGGTTCTGTGCAACTAACTATAATTGATAATTGCAAATACAACCCCAGTGTGCAGGCATATGTCAGTTAACAGAGACTCTGACAAAAATCCTCCCTTAGCAAAGTATGTGGGCTCAGCACATACAAACATTGTTAGTTTTCTGTCTAGTTGGAAGTTATACCCCCAGCACTGGCACAGTGAAGGAAGATGGAGAAACATGTACTTTCAGTGTAAGATTGTAGTAGCATGACTGCAGCAGCAAACAATGCAGTGAAGCTTGGGTTGGGAAATAATGGGGTTCTGTTCATTCTGATCCTATTTTAGCTGTACATGATATATGGCAGCTCCCTCCAGAATCCCTTACTAAACATCCTTGAACAGTAAAGCAGATAAAAGGAGAAAGCGGATACCTGCCTCATCTACACTCAGCATGTTAAAAGAAATGTAAAGAAAAGTTGGCTACCAAATTGAAATCACAAAGAAATAAAGATTAGTGAAAGAAAAAATATCCCTGGATGCATCTTGGAAAAATCTTACAAATGATCCTTAAAATATTCAAACATTTTTTCCTGGCTTATTAATGGCTTATTAGAATATTTTTTACTTCTTGATAAAATGTTTTCATAAACTTGTTGAACTGCTCGCCATACTTTTCATGTCTCTGATACTGAAGTTTCTGTTAAAGGAGTATTGTCTAGGAAAAGAATGGCATTGGTGACTGAGGTATACCTGTATGTATGTGTGTGAGAGTGTTAAACAACAGTACAATACACTACAGATGGAATTTGATAAATTTGCACTGTACAAATAATTCCAAGTATCTGTTGACCTAGGTGTTTGTGCTAGAATGATTGCAGGACTTGTCTGCTTGTGCTGCTTAAGTGTATTTCAACATTTGGATGCAAATCTTAAAGTTTTAAATACAAGATAGATGTAAAAGCAATATAGAAGTAACACCATAAATAATTTTCTCATTTTGTTTCTCCCCTAAAGTCATAACTGAAAACAATTGCTGCTTTAATCAAAGTGAGAAGGGTCTGCTCCTTAGTCCTGGCAGCTGCAGCTGCTCCCCATCTCCAGCTGTCCGCCTCCTTCTGAACTGCAAATTTTGTTACCTACTAAAGTACTGTACCATACTGTACTTTAAATGATACCATTTCAGGACATAGGCCTGTGTATACTTATAAATGTATCTAATAGATTGAATGGAAATCTAGTTAAATTCAGCATGTCTTCTTTTACTTGCAGGTTCACATGGTAAATAAGCATACCCCACTATTTACACGGAATAGAGAAAACTGTGTTTTCCATCACTTAAATATATGCTAATGTCTCTTCTCCCATTATTTTTTTTTCTATTTCTTTACTTTGGGGATTTTTTATAATTTTTGTAGCTCATTGGAATGCAGAGGATTTGGAGGTTGCTACTAAATAGGACAAAATTAACATATTGAATCTGAGGTATTAGAGGTCTTTAGATGCTCTACCAGGTGACCATTAAAATAAAATGTAAGCAAAATTGCTAGCAGAAAGTGGCCTACATTCTGCTTTTAGATTAAGGAAAAAGTCTTAATTAGCTTCTCCTGTTTGAATTAGAGCTCTATTGTATTGCTGTTCTTAGAAAAAAAAATTCTCATGGGGCAGGCTGTTTCTAACTACTCCAAAGCAATTCAATATTTATTTAACTGGAAATGTATTTGAAGGGCTGGTTCAACTGAATCAATTTTCGCAGTACTACTCCGTTTCCGAACTGCAGTGATCATTAAGGCATTTGTATAACCAAGCTGCAAAGAGAAAAGGCAGTTTATGTTTACAGAATCTGAAGTTTAACGGAGAAACCTTCTTTTGTAACTCAGTATTTACAGTTTGATACCATATTGTTCCGTACAACAGAAGCACTTAAAATAGGAGTAAAAGTGCTGAAAAGCACAGAGAATGTAGCTGTTATCACAGCTAGTTTGGTATTTTAGGTATATAACTCCTGTGGTAGTGGCGGCAGCTGAACCCTATTGAGGTAATAAATTATGTCTCACCTTAGCCACATTTTGCCTTTCTGATTATGGTATTTTTCATAGTATAACACACCACATTTGGTAGAAGGAGCCATTGACAGCTCATTAATATGCTGCTCAGTGACTTCCTGCCTTGACTATGATTGCAGCATAATTGTATGAATTGTGAAGTATACTGCTACAGCAGATTAAGCATGGGCCGGTATTAATTTTTTTAAAATGAATTTCATTGACCAGGAATATATGATCACTTCATAGCCCAAGAATGTGCAGATTGGAGGAATTTTGTGTAATTTGTCTATTGGTTTTAAGTGTTGGTCATCTTTAATGCAACTGTTGCTTAATTGCTAATGTCCAAGCGTAATTTTGCTCAGATTTAGTCAACAGAATATAAAATGGTTAGTAGCTTTTAAAAATGGATGCATAATTATAACGTGTGAATAGATTTTTATCTGGTACTAAACAAATAAAACTGTACTTTAAATTCCACCAGTAAGTGCTCTATCATCTGTAAAAATGTCTATAGATAATTTGCAGGCTGTGGTCATAAAAGTAAGAATAATGACTTCCACTTTTTGTCTGACCAAAAGGGAAATGTAATCCATAATACATTTTTATCGCTAGCAGAAATAAATGGCATTTATCTTTGAAATGCTGTGTTAAGTGAGCCAGTTTCCTCAGCTGTCGATTTCTGTGGCTGTGTGTTTCTCATAATAAGGGCATAGCAAAAGATAGGTTTTCAAAGTAGGCCAGCAACATTACAAAATTATGTAAAATGTGTACCAGAATTGAAGTGTTATTAGAGTTTAAGTGCTGGAAACCCTGGGCCCCTATAGAGAAACTAGAAGGGCCATGGAGAGTGTTTTTTGAGAAAGAGAAGGATCTTGTCAGAGGCTTAAAAATTAGAGGACTGGCTAGAGCCTACGCAAAACCCCTCCTCTTTCTATTTCATGCCCTGCAAAGGAAAGCCCACAACTGTGATAAATATTATCTGTTTTATTTGCCTCCATCTGGTATAGTGGGTATGCCCCCCTCTCTCTTTCTGCATCCCTTTAAATTACAAGGTGAATTCAATAGTAAAATTGATTGCTATGCCTGGATCATGTTCAGCATGTCTATGGCACAAATATCCCAACAGTAAGACGCAAAATGCTGTTAATTCCTTAAAGTTAAAAGAAACGGTATGCTTATAGTACTTTCCCATTGTGTACTTAATATTCATCCTGGATGCATGGTCAGAGCTAACTGGCAGGATTTCTTCATTTTTTGATGTGATTTTTGCAACATTTGGTTGACTGTCACAAGATGTGGTGACCAGAAACATATTTAGCATTTGAAAAGTTTAATGGAATAGGAAATTCCAAACTGGTTTAAATCTCACATTGTTACATCTCAGTAAGTAGTGTATGATTTCCTTTTTATTTCCTATTCTAAGTCCCTCATTGCTGAGGCAGTGTGACTATGAATAAATTTGCAGAAAGGGTAGATGAGTGCTGGATGTTGCTCAAAAAGATCGAGGAATGCAAATTTTTCATATCAACTGTGAGATTGCCTCAAGAGGGGGTTCTTAACTTTTTGCTCCATGGACCTCTTTGTCAATTAATTGGAAAGTATGGGTCCCTTCTCAGAATGTTATGGTAGATAATTTTATGACACCCAGCATCAGCATGTCTTTAATTTAATTGTTAGGATTTTTCAAAATTACATTTTTCAACTTTCCCACAATTTAAATAGTGCTCCTCTACTTCAAAAGATCAAAGAAACTGTTTGGGAGATCATCTTCTCTTTGCTACCTTTTTGTGTTGTCAGATAGTAGGCAAACTATATCGCACAATAGTTTTTACACAGCAGGACTGTGATCATATGTGAATTCAGTGTCAGATCTAACAACTACTGTAATTTCAAAGTATGGATAAGCATAAGCAATTTTTCGAGCTGTGCAACAACAGTATTGTGATTTGAAACGGATACTGTAATTTATAGCATACGGTCATATGTGAAGGAAATGCCAGATTTCAGATAGAGATCAGAGAAAATAAAGATAATACCAGTAAGTTAATTATTTTAAAGTACAAGCTCACATAGCCCCTGAAATCTTTCCATGGACCCCCAAGGGTTCCCCTGGTTAAGAACCCCTTCCTAGAGTTCTCTGACTGGCTTACAAAATGTTGGGTTAGATGATTTTAGACCAGTGGTTCCCAACCTCTGGGCCTCCAGGTGTTTTGGACTTCAGCTTCCACAGTTCCTAACAGTTGATAAACTAGCTGGGATTTCTGGGAGTTGAAGTCCAAAACATCTGGAGGCCCAAAGGTTGGGAACCACTGCTTTAGACTGATCATAAGAAGCTGTTTATAGATTCACAATGAACCAGCAAAAAGCACCTATTTAAATGTAGAAATGAGCAAGTCACATTGTATTTGCTGTGAAAAGATGTGTGTCCTATGAGTTTTAAGTTCAGATTTAACAGAAAACTAGAGGGGGCTACTGATCACATCACCTCTTGCTTGAAGGGTATAAATTCCAGCCCTTCATCAGCTACTTTCTCATCCCACTACTCCAATTAGAAGAAAATTGATTGTGTGGAGAAGGGATCTGCTGATCTACCAGCAAATAACATACTGAGTGCCTTTTCCTACCAGGAAAACATGAGGCTGGATGACAAATTTCTATTTTCCTGGCAGGAAATACCATTCTGAGTATAATTTCCCCAAAAGCGAGAGGCCCAGTGAGAAGATTTCATTCTTCTTTGGCATCTTCTGCCAATCATTTTTGCCAAAGGCAGATTAGTTGTTCATGGGAGAGGTAGGAGTGAAGACAAGGTTGAGATGGACAGAATACTCGAGTTAGGCTGCATCTTCTTAGTATGCTTGCTTTCTTGCAGTGGTAAGTTACATACACTGGTATTTGCCCATTCCTGATGTTATGAAGTTGCTTTTGTGGTTCATTTCTCATCCTTGTTATGATTTATTGCATTACTGGATGTTCTATTTCCATAAAAAAATGTTTGAAGTTCTTGTTGCCAGGAAACTGTCATATGAATGAAATTATTATTATTTTGAATGAGAAGATGCTAAAGCAATATAAAATGTATGTCTTTGTTTTTTATTAATTCATTTGAAAAGCCATCAGAGATATTATTACCTTGAGGGAAGTGCTGAGCATAGTTGAAATTCTTCCCCGTCTTAAAAAAACAAACGTATATACTCGAGTATAAGCCGACCTGAATATAAGCCGAGGCACCAAATTTTACCACAAAAAACAGGGAAAACATAGTATAAGCAGAGGGTAGGTAATGCAGCAGAGGGTAGGTAATGCAGCAGCAACTGGTAAATTTCAAAATAAAAATAGGTACAATACAATTACATTAATTGAGGCATCAGTAGGCTAAATGTTTTGAATATTTACATAAAACTATAATTTAAGATTAGACTGTGGAACTCTGATTAAAACATTATTCTAACCTTCTTCAATGTAAATGTGCTTGCATATCCTTCCAATAAAAATAGAGTAAAATAATAAATGTAATACTACTACTACTAATAATAATAATAATAATAATAATAGAGTTAAATAATGGAAATGTAATAATAACAGTAATAATAGAGTAAAATAATAAATATAATAAAAACAATAATAAAGTAGAATGATCAACGTAGCAACAACAATAACAATACATTTATTATGTATTTCTAACAGGGTAAAATAATAAATAACCTTGACTCGAATATAAGCCGAGCGGGACTTTTTCAGCCTAAAAAAAGGGCTGAAAAACTTATACTCGAGTATATACAGTATTTCAGATGTATTTGTTAGAAGAGGAAAGACATTTAAATATGATTATCTGCCATTCCATTTCAGTACTATAAATCACTAAAATTCAACATTTCATAGAATGGATATTGTATTGTTAGCATTGTGAAGTAGCATGGGAAGCAGGAAAGAGAGCCACTGAAATCTAATCCTGTACAAGTTAGAGTTTGTGATGCATATTATTCAAATGATAGTACTGTAAAGCAAGACTTTAGCTTAAATCTCCCTGTCACCATTAATTTGCAATATAGGCCTAGATAAGCTCTTACATCACAGATTCTTCTCACTTTGTGCAGTCATTCCTTCTACTGGTGCTGTATGATAAGAGACATGGAGGAAAAGCAGAACACCGAGAAACAAGAAGGAAACTGATGTGCACCAAAATACACAGAACAGAGACCCAGTAGTAGATCAGGATCAGCTTGTTCAGTTACTACAGAATGTCGATTTAAAAAAAAAAAGAAACAGAAAACAAGAGAAGTAGAATCGTCTGGTGGCTTCAACTCTGAGCAGGAACACTCATTTCAGAAGATGGAGATACGTTGCAATGTTCTGCATTGTCTCACTGAAACAGGCCTAATAATGACACACTTTCAGTAGGTTTGTGAAACAATACATGAACCACTTTTCATACAAGGTACAATGCTGAGTTTCATTTAGAAATAAATAAAAATTCCCATTAAACTACCAACAACACTGAAACAGTTGTAAACAATCAGTTTAACATATGTTGAAGTGATGCTATAATAGGATAATTCAATGTACTCTTGAGTTCTGGCAGAAGGGTGTGGATGCTGATTGTCATAATTGGTATACAGGAGAAAACCTTTGCAACCATCTTAATGATTAGATCAAAATGTCTAACTATCAATGTACTGTGCAAGCAAATTGTCTTAGGTGCTGCTATTTTTTGTGATTCTACCTTTCCTTGCTTGGTCTTTCTATTCTGTTCTTCCTCCTGGTATAATGCTACCATTTTTCTGTGTATCTGATCTTATTTGAACAACAATCAATAGAATATTAGACTAGCAGCTTGGATATTTTTTTGAAGCTGATTCCTCTGAAACGAACATGATTTAATTCACATTGATGTGTTTAGAATTATGATGTAAGACTGCTCTTTTGTGTTGGTCTAAATATATATGGCTCAGTCTTTCACAAACACAGCCCTGATGGGAAAAGAACAGTTCAAAAACACCAGGATTTACATAGCAAAGAGACCTGCATTTTGACTCTTAATTTTAACTGGTTTAAAGTGTTAAAGGCTCTCAGGCAGGGATTAATAATTGATTCTTTGTGCACTAAAAAAATAAACTGAAACTGGCAAGGATTTCAAGAGGCTGCCGCATGCTGCTTAGTCTTCTGTTGTGCTTCACTGCTTTTATCCACTCTCAAATTGTTTGCACAATCTTCTATGCCCAAGGGTTTTGTGTCAGAATAATTGCTTTATTTTTGCAAGCAGAAAGTGCAGAATCTTTCCTTGGGTGCAAATGTGAATGTTTTAAGGGTATGTTGTTCCTTGGGTAGGCTGATTTTTCCCTAGGCTTCTCTATCCCTAGCTACTGTTTGCTCACCTTAGCTGAAGATCCGTTTCTGTAGAAGATTTAGCTTCTGTTTAACTTACGTGAACAGCAGTGGGATTAAAATAAAATTTAATTGTAATTTAAGTACTGTCCCACTCATAGTGTGTGTGGCCCATAATGTGTCCTTCCCCATTAGTTTTGAAGATAAGAAGAGCCTCTACATCAGTGGTTCTCAGCTGTTAGGATTTCTGAGAGTTGAAGGCTAAAACATTTGGGGACCCACAGGTTGAGAACTACTGCTCTGCATGAAAATTTGATCAGGTAAAACCGGGGAGGGGGGGGGGAATGAAATTCTTGCACATATTTTCTCACATAAAGCTTTATGAACATGAGCTTTGATACTCTTCTTGCCTCATTCTTGATCTCTATAAATTTGAGTAACCGCAGTATATCTTGTTATTTCTTGCTTTTTATTGCATAATGTGTCAATTTCTCAATGTATGTCTTTGTTCCCACATGCATGTGCACATGTGTACTGGGGGGGGGGGGACAATAACAGAAGGGCTATGTGTAAACTTTGGATATGAAAAATAGGCAATCAGTGATCAAGTTCCCTGTAGATAGAAAAGAGACATCCATTCTAATCTTAATCCAACCATTAACCTGTTGTTCTATGTATTTTTGGAATCACTTGCCTAATTCAGCTGTGATAATAACATTGTATACTTTATTGTACTGTTCGCACTAGCCACAATACACTGCATTTCTGGAGAAACTGGAAAACCTTAATTTGCTCTTTGCTTGTTCTGATGCTCTCAAGATTTATCTGCAGGTCTTATAACCAACCCACATTTTTCAACTTTTGCCAATTTTATAGGAATTTGTGATGAGTACAATAATTGTTAATAAGTGTTTGCATGATTTAGTGATGCCTTTGTAACAGTCCTTTTATTTTTTGCTTTTTTCCTAGGACCGGAATCGGCCCTATGATACTTTTAACTTGCATTCTTTGGAAAACTCATTAATGGATATGATAAGGACTGATCATGAGCCTCTTAAAGGTAAACACTACCCTCCCAGTGGCCCACCAATGAGTTTCGCTGATATAATGTGGAGGAATCATTTTACAGGTTAGGAATATTCATATGTTCATACTCGCTTTAAAAGAAAACAGCCTTTTGCTGATAAAACATTTAAGTGTTATACATTTTTGCTAGTAAACAAATTGCTAAATATTTGATGCTGCTCTAGGCTTAATAACCTCAGTTAACTGAGGTGAAAAGTAAGTATGCAGTGTGAGTAATTATGCAACCAGATATTAAGTCATGATTTCTGCAAAGGACATTTCTCTTACAAAAATGTTCTGGTTTTTTTTTACTATTTTTTCCAATCAAAGATAGAACTGAGAAGCCAGATATTTTGTTCTATTTTGAAATGAGAAATATATAGTTATTTTAATGTTTTCAGATTACTGTTTTAAAATCTATCCAAAATTACTATGCTGTTAGTGTGGATGCAAGAAGCAAACCTCAAATGGCTGGGAATTGGAGGAGAGAAAAATTACTTTTTTTAATGACTTACTTCGTGGTTGTAATGAAATATTGATGATCTCTTCAGCTGAGCAGACCAGACTGTTCTTTCAGCTCCAGCTATTAAGATTAAACTACTTCTAGCACTCATCATAAACCATATGACTGAGTAGTTTGGACAGCTTTTAGTTTAATAATTCATACTAGTGTCTACTACCATATCAATCTCCTTAGTCTTTAGTTAAATGCACTGTGTAGCCTCCAGTAATTATTTAACTTTGAGGACATAGATCAGTAAAATCCTATGTTAAATATTTTCACAAATCCACTTTGAATACATCTTGTGCTAAAAAATAATTGCTTTTGGGGATCAAATACATTGCAAAGTTGGTAGTATTGGACAAAGGACAGGATATTTGGGGTCTAGGGACATCTGTGATATGATTGCCCAGAAGCATATAATGAGTGGTGAGCCATTACCAGCTCTGAGTAAAGATTAAACAAAAGACATGGATCCTGCAGGATGCATATGAAGTCACATCAAAAGACATGTTTTGCAGGAAATTTAAGGGTTGGACAGGGAACTGGTCCTGAGAATAGTCAAAGAAATCTTGCTTTCTGTCTCGTGTTTACCAATTAAATGGTTGGATTAGATCCTCATATAAAGCCCTACTGAATGGGCTCATTGCTTTGTTTAATTGGGTAGCTTGTATAATTGAGATTAAGTAGCTAAGATGGGTATGTATATTTGTTTCCTATAATATTTGTTGTCTTAGCTATATTACTATGATCATGAATTTCTCTTCAAAGCTGACCATCTTCTTTAGAAAATATTACTGAATCAATCTTTTAAAGGTTACGTTGTAGGAGGTTCAAGCATAAAATTAAACACTATCTTGAAAATACAGCCAGGTGGTTGGCTAGAATTTGAAACAATCTAGGGAATTATGGTGCTTGTTAATCAAAGGACTCTTGATTTTTCTTTTTTTGAAAAGAACAGAGGGAGGGAATCACATAATAGAATGATAAATCTGTTAACTTCCTTGGAAAATATGATTATGGTGAAATAGCAAAAGGACAAATCTTACTTTAGCAACAGAACAGGTTCCTCCTTTGTAACTGAGGGCATAACATAATGAATTTACCATTCTGTTTTCCAAGAGAAGAGAATGGGCAGAAGGTTCAAGATACACTTTGAAAGCTGCCATTGTTTTCTTCGAATTTATGACACCTGAGGCAGTAATCTCATTTTGGCCAGTGGTTTAGTTGGCCATGCAAATGGATACAAGTGCCAGGCTAGTTAGAGGAACTTTCTATTGTATGTGCCCAACTAAAACTCAAATGTTTCCAACTAAAGTCTTGCCTGTTTTCTTAAAAACAGCCACCTAGGTGGGACCATGTGAACTTAGATTATTTTAGAGCTAATCTACATGCTTCATTCATATTTTAAAAACCAATATGTGACTTTCTGATATATTTGCTACGGTAATGTTATTTGGGTTCTTTCAGAAGAAAATTGTGTGCACAATGTGATTTTAAACCTAGATCTAGACATCACTGTAGCAATAAACATATCTCATTTGTGCTGCTTCAAAATGGGGATACTAAGAAAGAGGAAAGTCAGAGTTAGACCATATAATCAGATTACAGTTGAAATATCCTTGGTATTGCTACTGAAGACTGTAAAGTGTGATTTGTCTCTTAATGTCTGCAAAGGTGGAATGAACTGTTCACCCCTGTAGATCTAAAAAGAACTAAGTGATTTGACTTTTATGTCTAAGTGTCGAATCTTTGAGGCAGCTTTCAGCTAGGAATGCAACAGTTAGTAGGCATTTGTGTATTAATACTCCTCACTGGGCATGGAAATACCTATCTGAATTACATGTTTGAAGAAATACTAAGGGGTTACAAAATAATTAAATGCTGCTGTAAATATACACAGGAATATTCCTCCAGTCTGGTATACATGTACACCTCTAGAGTGGCTCTATTTTGCTAAGTTTTAGGTAAAAAATGGAAACCTACCCTTCATTTTAAAATTAATTTTGCTTTGCTTTAAAATATAGTTTTCTCTTATTTTAATATGATCATTTCTGTTTGCTGTGATTTTTTGTTTTTTATTTTGCATCTTTCAAGGAATTACTTTGAGCTGAAGGGTGAATAATAAATTTTAAAATAAGCAAATCCTTTTCTAACTTTCCTTCAAATATTGTAATGTCTTTAGATGTCATAGTTGCTTTCCTCTTTTAAAAATGGAAATGTAATGTAGATTTTCGATGTAGTGTAGTTGGTGGGGGGGGGGGAGGCAAGTAAATAAGAGTGCTTAAGTATTTGCTGACCTATCAAACATGTCTTAAGCAACAGTAAGGCGCTCTCAACAAGGTATGTTGTACTGTGTTGGCATTTTGAGAAAGTCCAGTTGGAATTTTATGAGAGTTGATTATTGTTCTGGTTTATGAACAGGACATACTTAATAAATTTGGTCAGTTTGCTTAGTGATTGCCCAGTGTAGCTATAGAATGCTTGTCTCACTAATTTCATTTCCAGAAAAATGAAATAGACTATGCAAGTAAGACATGAATGGATAGGTTTATTTAGGGTACTTAACCTTTGGCAAATATGCAGATTTGGAAGACTTACTTCAGAGCCAATATGATGTTTTAAATAACATGTCAGCTTATCACAGGGTACTGTTACAACTTCTTTGCACCAATTCCTCCTTGAAGTAGACTTGAACTGGTTTTATTCTGTTATTTAGGCCTCTCCCCACCAAATAATTTTGCAAGAAATTAATGCTTTCCCAACATTTGGTGCAGATTGCTGTTCTACAGCTTTGAGAGACCACTTGTCTCTCACAAAGATTTCTAGCACACTTGCTGAAGATTCAGGCAAGCAGCATTTTTCCAGTTGTAGTGTTGCCAGATGCTGCCTAGGCATGTGTTTCCGTCTGCTGTAGACTGAATAGGTGTGTGGGCAAGTGTAGAGAAGTTGCCTTGAGTAGAGGTTGGGGTAAAGTGGGAGAGAGAAGAGTAATCCTATGTAAGGACACTCATGGGCATTACACTCTGTGAGTGTTATATAGGATTCAGACTATTAACCCCCCCCCTCCCCAAGTTTTGAATCTAATGAGAGAGCCCTCTTTTTTTTCTCTCTCTTTTTTACTCTTCTGCAGTTGCCTTTTTCCCCTGAAGAAACAAGAGGATTCTGTTGAGTCTATTTTCAAGTAATGCAAAGGATACTGGAATGGAAAGGAAATGATAAAATTAGATTAGAGAGAAAGCTGCCACAAATAATTTCCAAGTTTTACTTTGATAGTAAAATAGGAGATGTATAACCATTCAGAAGGAGCTCTAAAATAAGATAATCCAGATAAGGGGTTTCTGATCTCTTATCAGCAAGACAGTATCCTCAAGTGCTCCCTGACCCCTCATTGGACCCTGTTTATAAATTATATTTACATGTATCACAAGGTATAGTTTCTAGAATAATGTCTGTCAATGACTGAACTGCTAAAAATATAAGTAAGCTTGGTCCCAAAGACAAGTAAAGCAAAGAAAGGAACATTTCAACCCTTGATAATCTTCCTTCCTGGCTCATATACACATATGTGCTCAAATTATTTGCCCTTTCAGTGGCAGGGAGCTCTTGTCATATCCCACCTACTTCTTGCTTAGTCAAGAGTACTTCCAGTAATCTAATCCATGTCTTTTTCCATCTACCCTACACAAACTTTAAGCATTTAGCAAGGTCAATCAGGCAAAACCAAATTATTTCCCATTTGAAACATATTCTGGTAAAGGTCCTAGCAGAAATAAGGCATGATCCTACATATAAAATTTTTACCCCTGAAAACCATGTAGTGGGGAGAGTAATTCAACATGAAAAGACACTTCACACAAAACCGTAGGAATTGTAGTGAGCAATCATAAGGAAGAGATCTTAAATTTGTTAGGACTCTATGCTTGCACTACATTGAACTATAATTCCTTCTACATAATTACAGCTGCAAACTTGTATTGCTCGGCATGCTGGTTCAATATTTGTAATATTGTATAAATAGCTATGTATTTAGTCTGGATCCCACAGTTGTACTATTGATTATGCAGTGGATACTGTGGTCTATAGCTCATCCATTGGGGAATAGTTGCTAAACTCCCAATTCAGAAGTAAAACATAAGAACAAAAGCTGTGTGTGTGTTTACAAGTAGTTGGTTACACTAAACACTGCATTTATACAACTTCAGAGACACCAACTTTTTGCACAATTATTTTTATGAAAACATACTGCTCAAACAGGATTCCAGACCGATTTTTTAACTAAGATTTAAAAAAATAAAAAATAACATTTGATATTGCCTTGTTTTGTTCATGGGTGCGTATGGCAACCCAAACCATTTTTATTTATTTTCTGTTTCATAAGACTCATTACTTTATGTAAAGTTCACAAAAATACACATAGTATTGAATGCCATTACTTTGGAGAGTTGAGCTGTTTTTCAGTCTTTTGAAATTCTTGACCAAATTGATTGATTGAGCCTTGTAAATTATTTATTTATGCTGCCTTTTGTCAAAATTTATTCCAGAATAAATTTAAAATAAACCTAAAATTAAAATCTAACACAGAGAAAGGAACTAGCAATATAAACAACAGATTAAAAATATATAGTTTTCTAAGATTTTAAATTACAGAAGTTTCTAAGGCAGATACATTTGTAATGCATGTCAGTAATTCAGTCAGAAGGTTCCAATATGATAGGCCACTATTTCCTAGGTCAAGAAACAAAGTATGTTTCATACATACTCTCTCCAGTGTTCCTGGTAGGTTGTAATACATACTTGGTATTTCTCTGGCCTTTCCTCGCAATTCTTGGAATTAAGTTTCTAGTTCCTAATTGTGACTATGTATCCCATCTCCCACATGTAATATAATTGACTGGTTGCCCTGACACGACAAATAAAAATCTCCCAAATTATGTATATCCACTCACTATATGCTGCCATGGAAAAGAAAATTCAAAAGTACTGCTTCTAGAAGCAGCCAAATGTATCTAGTTTTTATTACCTAGTTTCACATTTAGACTCTTTATGCAAAATATGTTTAATGCAGATAAATAAAACATGTTGAATTTTCAATAATGTTTCCAGGTCAGCATGGGCCTTTAAAAATCAAGGCTTGAAATGCGCTGATTCCAAGCAGTTTAAATTTTACCTGCAGCTGGAGGTAAAGCCCTAATTTATATGATTCTTTGCAAGACTCTACAGATAATGAATAATATTACTGGAGCTCCAGTGGCACAATGGGTTAAACCCTTGTGCCAGCAGGACTGCTGACTGAAAAGCCAGCAGTTCGAATCCGAGGAGTGGGATGAATACCTGTCCGTCAGCTCCAGCTTCCCATGCAGTGACAAGAGAGAAGACTCCCACAGGATTGTAAAACATCCGGGCATCCCCTGGGCAACGTCCTTTCAAACAGCCAATTAACTCACACCAGAAGCGACTTGCGGTTTCTCAAGTCGTTCCTGGCACACAAAAAAAGTAATATTACTCCTTGAAGCTGGTATCTTCAGTACATTTATTAGTGCAAAAGAGTGTCTGTATTTTGTTTATGTATGCTCGGTTTTTGCAATGCCACTGCCTAAAAATGAGTATGTCTGATGAAATCATGTAAAAGCTGAATACCAAGGACCTAAATGTCCTAAAGGTACTAGATCCCATCTTATCTTGAAAGCTAAGCAGGAGCAACTTTCATTAGATGGGAGACTACAAATGAATAACACGTGTCATAGACTTTATTTCAGAGAAAGAAACTGCCAAAACCACCTCTGAGTATTCCATTTCTAGACTTCACTTCACTTATGCAAATCCTTGTTGGATGAGTAGGATAGTCTTCCATGATCAGTATTCTTGTGGATCCGTAGGTGGCTGAGGAGCCCTATTCTTGACCTGCATCTTCTCCCACAGTGAGGGCATTGGTGTCCAGGTGGAAGGGGGTCTCGGTCGGGGTTGGCTTGATGCGCCTTCCTTCTGGAACGTTTCTTTCTTTCACCCTCCATTCATGCCTCTTCAAATTCTGCAGCACTGCTGGTCACAGCTGACCTCCAGCTGGAGCGCTCAAGGGCCAGGACTTCCCAGTTCTCAGTGTCTATGCCAGAGATTTTAAGGTTGGCTTTGAGCCCATCTTTAAATCTCTTTTCCTGTCCAACAACATTCCGTTTTCCATTCTTGAGTTCAGAGTAGAGCAACTGCTTTGGGAGACGGTGGTCGGGCATCCGGACAACGTAACCGGTCCAGCGGAGTTGATGGCGGAGGACCATTGCTTCAATGTTGGCGGTCTTTGCTTCTTCCAGCACGCTGACATTTGTCTGCTTGTCTTCCCAAGAGATTTGCAAGATTTTCCGGAGGCAGTGCTGATGGAATTGTTCCAGGAGTTCCAGGAGTTGCATGTGACGTCTGTAGATAGTCCACGTTTCGCAGGCATATAGCAGGGTTGGAAGGACAATAGCTTTATAGACAAGCACCTTGATATCCCTATGGATGTCCTTTGCTAGAAAGCCCTATGAAAATAGTAGATTGACACAAACACACAAAAGGCGAATAAGGTGTTCTTCAAAAAAAATTCTTATGGAAAGTTCTGGTGAACCTTTATAACTTTGTGTCTTGTTTTTCTTATTTTTAATATGTGTAGTTTTATTCTTAAGACTTTTCTACATTATTTCAGCCAGCAGCTGCAGAACATTGTGGTAAAGAAACAGTTAAGTGAAAAACATTTAGTCTTTGTAGGAATGCATAAAGTCTCCAACCCAAATCCAGTCAGCTGAGGTCACGTGCTTGGAATTACATAGTTAGTTGCTAAAGTCTTTTTGGCTCAGTACCACTGGGGCTGCCTGCTGAAAAAGTAAAAAAAGAAGAGGTCACTGTGTTATTAAAACACAATGTTCATATTAAGGGTTTTTTTTTAAAAAAAACAAAACCTTTGCTTATGCATATTTATTTTTTTAAGAAAGAGTGGCATCTTTCAGTTTTTTTGGTTACCAATTTTTCTTGAAACTAATAAGCAGAATATATATTTTTTTCCTTTCAAAACAGAAGTTGATGAAATCTCAAGAAGGAATTAATATCTTCCTGAACTCATTTACCTGTTCAGAATAATTTTGGATTGCCCTTGCCCAGTCACTGAATGACTTTCAAATGAAATCAATAAATACTGGTATATTAAAATACATCAAGCACACGTTTCCCCATTAAAACCAGAAGTTAATAAAAATTTGAGAGCTGATAAAAACTTTGTGAAACTGTGTTACCAACTGTCTGAAGAACAATAAACAGGAGACCAAAGTCATTGGAAAGGGAAGATGCTGCTCCAGCAAAAGCTTTGTTTGCCTACTTACCAACCTCTCTCTCTTGGAAGATGATGATGATGATAATATAACAACTTTATTTTTATACCCCGCCTCCATCTCCCCAAAGGGACTCAGGGCGGCTTACAAAAGGACAAGCCCAGAGAGCACAGAGTTAAAACATAATGCAATAAAATAAAACCAAAACAAAACCAAATAGAACAGTTGTTCTCAACCTGTGGGTCTCCAGATGTTTTGGCCTTCAACTCCCAGAAATGCTAACAGCTGGTAAACTGGCTGGGATTTCTGGGAGTTGTAGGCCAAAACACCTGGGGACCCACAGGTTGAGAACCACTGATCTATGACTAACACTAAATCCAGAAACAACTTTTGATTTCTGCAGCCTCCTTGGCTTCAGGGGGCAAAAAAAGACAGATGGATACAATTCACATAATGAAGAAAGAAAACCTCAACATTTTATATGACATCTTTATTGATTTCACTTCAATGTGAAGCAGCATGAGCACAAAACAGAACCCAGAGGCATCTCACAGGCCAGTGGCTAAGGAGCTAAACATATATAGTCCTTTCTAGTTGCATTAAGCCAAATAAGATTATAACAGAATGGCTTCAAGTCCCATGTTGATCAAACATGTCATTATGAATGGTATCTTATACTGTCCAAAATTCTAGCAAAACAAACAGGATTCAGTCCGCCTTTCCATGTTCCAGCATATAAAGCTATTTGGTTCTGAAGCTAGACATGAATATAGATAGGAATTTGTCGAAGATGGTTGTCTTAAGTACGCTGTAGGGGCTTGGCAAAAAATGTGTTTATGAAACATCATCTATAGGATTTGAATAAAAAGTTTACTGGATTACTTTTGAAACTTGTGGGTTTCCCATTGGCACTAATCTAAACTTTGAATTATGTTCCTGCATCTAGGCTTTGAGGAATGTGAACACAAGTGGAAAGTAAGATAAATTGTTGCAACACACACACACACACTAAAATTTACTCTTAGTGTCAAGCACAATTAGAAACTTCTGTTGTGACCTTACTTCTAAGTATTTCAATTTTATGGCAACTCTTTAGTAAACCTGGAATTTATTGGCAACATTTGTTCAGAGAGGATTTACTTTTGCTTTCCTCTGAGAGTGTGACTTCCTCAAAGTCACCCAGTGAATTTCCATGGCTGAGCAGGAACTCGAATTCTAGTCTCCAAACTCGAATTCTAGTCTCCATAATCTTAATCCAAACTCAATCCACTACAGCATGCTGGGTTACTATTTATAAAATAATTTGTTTGTTGTACTTATTTTACTACTCTGAAGTAATGAAACATGGTCCAGACCTAGACATTATATTAGTATTGAGATTTCTCTGGGGGAAATAGTTATTCATGTAGAATTTTTTTCACCAGAACAACTGTTTTGAATAATACTCTACATAGTCCAAGCAAATATATCATAAACACAATATTCAGAGGACTTACATACTGATTTAACAGAGGTTATTAAGCATGTAAATCTTAAACCGGAAAATTAAATAAAGATACATTCTTCATAACGTTCAGATTTGAATTCTTGCTTAGCAGAAATATTTATTTATTTATTTGCGGTATTTATATACCACCCTTCTCAACCCCAAAGGGGACTCAGGGCGGTTCACAGTGTTGGCAACAATTCAACGCCATTGATAAAAAAACCAGTATAAAACATCAAAATTGACCCTTCTCTGATAAAACATTAAACCTTTTTTAAACACATAAAATAACATCACATATCATACAAAGACAGGCATTGTCTGTAAACAGTCCTGGGTTAATGCACTTTCGACTTTCACTTTAATTTTAAATATTCCTATGATGTGCCTGATGCTTGGTTCCACAGCCAAGTCTTTAGTTGTCTTCTAAAGGTCAGGAGAGATGGGTCTGACCTGATCTCATTCGGGAGGGAGTTCCACAGCCATGAGACCACCACCAAGAAGGCCCTGTCCGTCATCCCTTTCAGCCACACCCGTGAGGCCAGTGGGGCTGAGAGCAGGACCTCTACAGAAAATTTTAATCTATGAATTGGTTAATAGAGGGAGATACGTTCGGACAGATATGTTGGACTGGAGCCATTTAAGACTTTATAGGTTAAAGCCAGCACTTTGAATCATGCTCGGTAGCTAATAGGTAGCCAGTGGAGTTGCCACAATAGGGGAGTTATATGCACCCTGTGTGACGCCCTAGTTAACAACATGGCTGCAGTATGTAGCTTCCAAACAGTCTTTGAAGGCAACTCTACTTAGAGCGCATTGCAGTAATATCTTATGAGACAGGACTTCATGGAAGTACTGAGAGCACTGCTGTGATTTATTTAAGTTTCCAGTGTTATAAACAATTATTTTTTAAAAAATCTCAGAACAGAAGCTCTTGATTGGTGTCTAGTTTGCAGTAGAATAGGGTGGATTTCTCACAACTTCTGTAGTGTGGCAAGATAGCGACCTTTATTCAGTTCTGGTACTCAGAAGAAATTCCTGGACTCAGAATTCTATGGTTCTTTGTCATTTGTACTAGCTTCTGACTGACTGATGGATTCGGTTCCGGCCCAGCTTATCTATCCGAATGCATCTCTTCCTATGAACCCACCAGGAACTTGAGATCGTCGGAGGAGGCCCTGCTCTCGATCCCGCCTGCTTCACAAGCAGGTTTGGTGGGGACGAGAGACAGGGCCTTCTCTGTGGCGGCCCCTCGGCTGTGGAACTCCCTGCCTTAGGGATATTAGATCAGCCCCCCTCCCTCCTGACCTTTCAAAAAAGAGTGAAAACTTGGCTCTTCGAGCAAGCATTCGGAACCTCAGGATAAACAGACAAACTTGAATCGGAAAATGACCCAGGAACGGTTAAGACGATGGAATGGATGAGGAATTGAACAAGAGGATATAGTTTTTTAAATTTTTATTATTCATTTTTTTGTCTCTAAATGTACTGTAATGTTTCTTTTTTGCTCATGTATTTTTTGCTTTTTATCATGTATGCATGTATTTTATATATGACATCGAATTGTGCCGATTTTGTATGCCGCCCTGAGTCGCCTTCGGGCTGATATGGGTGGGATAGAAATAGTGTAAATAAATAAATAAACAAACAAACAAACAGGTTCTACAAGTTTGAAATCTGCCCTTTCTGTGAATGAGAGGAATAAGCTCCATGCTTATTCATTTCCTGAATATATGAATTAGATATAATTTTGTAATTGTAATAAAAACAACTATTATGGATATTTCTTCAATAATACAATCTGAGAAGTTTCCAGGAGAGATACTAGAAGTAATGTTTATTCAAGGAACTAGAAATGGGGTCAAAATGAGTCTTGAGCTCAGAACACAATTTCTGAAATAAAGAAGTGAATTTAACATCAAAATTGTATCACTCCACAATCAAAATTTGTAAGCTAAATAAATGATGTAAATGATACAAATATTCAAAATATTTTAGATTATATGACTGAAGAACTGAAGTTCTTGTAAAATGGTAAAACTGTAAGGATTCTGATTTTATGCAGTGTAGAGATTTTGCTAAAATTATTATTATTTGTGAGTGACTTTCAAATGGAAGTCTTACTTTCTTCACTGACAGAGTTTAAGATTGATCATAAAGTCTTTAAAAGCTATCATGAAATCCTTTTAGTACTGTAATTCACATGTGTATTTATCTGTTCTAACAAGGTGGTATTATTTTATTTTTCTGGTAAGCTAGTTGTCAAGAGCAACTTAAAAATAGAAGGCCAATGGCAGGTGACAAAATGTCATGCAGGGAGCACCTGGCACCGTGATTGAATGAACATGAACACACACACACACACCAGATGTCACACACTTGTTTCTATTTTTACATATAGATAAATAGCAGAGTTCTAGCATTAGCAAAGGAAAAGAGTGAAAAGATCTTTAGAGTATTATTGATAGCATGTCTACTTTGTAAATTGTAATTAGCCATATAATAAAATGGCTGGAAGTCCATTCTGAGAGATTCTGCTTTCGAAGCGAATCTCTCACTGAAATCATTTTGCTAATAACTGTTTCATCGGATGTTTTTGTATTGTGTGGGACTCTTTTGTGGTCATTACTACAGTTTAGGATTTCCAGGCTGTTTCCTTCTCTGATATTTGGCTTATTCCTATCTGGAAAAGGGAGTTTGCCCTTGCATTTGGTGAAGTCTTCCACAATCTTTTGCACAGAGTCCGTCCTAGAAGCAAAAGGCAATTGTTATGTTTTTTTTTGAGGGGCCTGATAACCCCCAAATTATTTAACCAAGGAGCCTAGACTGTCTCATCTGACATCTGTGTTAACTGGTAATACTACTGTGTAGCAACTTTTTGTATCATCGCATACTGATTGCAAAGAATCTGGTCTGCCAGTTGAAGATATCAATCTCTAGTTATTTAAAGCATGATTGTGCTTTGATTTTCATTCAAACATCCTACAGGGAGTTGAAAGCACAGATTTCAGCATGTTTTGTACATTGTGAAAGCATTTCTGTTTCCATGCTTGTACCGCAGAGATATAGAACCCCAAGTTTAATTATATCAGGATGTCTTTGAGGTGAAATCTGTAACCATCTTAAAGAGGTTTGGGATTTCTAATGTGAATTTCTCTTCCCCTGTCCCTAGAATATAGCATATGTGTGTCTATGGCATTGAATGTTTGCCATGTATACGTACATCGTATCTGCCCTTAGTCCCCTGCGGTATATAAATACTGTATATAAATACTGTATATAAATAAATAAATAAATAAATAAACAAACATGGAAAATGTTTTATTTTAGTAGAGCACTAATATTAATCACAGATTTTGAATTAGTTGAGATACGTGCAATCATGCTGGATTAAAATTTAGTTAGAAAGTATAAAATCAAATAATACAGTCATCTCTCAACTTTGGCAGGGTTTAAGGGCACAGGACACCTGTGAAAGTGGAAAACCTGTGAATATCTGTATTCCTCCTGCTCCTCCAACCATATTTAACACAGAGAAAAATGCATGGCTCATTGATTCAACCCATTGCGGATTCAAATGTACAGTATATTCGCATTTGCAGTGGGAAGCATGCCAGTTGCCTGATTCTGCTTTCAAAGTGACTGGGTTCCATCACAAGGCAAAAGCAGGTGTTTGGTGGGGCCCCATCCAATGTTTGTTCTGCAAGATGGTTTGAATTGCTCAGGCTTGTAAATAAGTGTACCTAAAATTATTAGGCAAACTTGTGGAACTTCAAAGTTTATTATACTTCAGTTCCCACCAGCTCTATTCAGCTTGGCTGATAGAAAGGAATGATGGAGTTTAAGTTTGTGAGCATGAGGAGTGCATTGTAGTGTTCATAGCATTTCATATAGACAATAAACACCTGTTTGAATGATTGAAACCACCCTGTAAAACAGGTTAATTCATTATCACATCTCCCATCACACCTATATAAAACAAGACTTTTCTGACTCATTGTTCACTCTGTTAGGACTATGCTTCATTTCAAAGAGCTGTAGTGTTTTTTTAAATGTATACACAACCATTAGTGAATCAAAATTGATCACTGTAAATTGCAGACGCTTTCCTTGAGCTGATCTCTGGATGGGATGCATACCATGTTCTGTTGAGGATCATGGTGAATGTTTTTATTTCTATTTCTGATGTCTGCAGTCAGTTAAGCAAACATTGAGTAAAATTTTCCACATTCTTCCAGGAGATTGATAGAATTGGAATTTATGAGGAAACATTGCAATATATAGTAGTCAAACATCTCTGTAGGATTCTTCTTAAGAGTTCCCCCCTTGAAGTGCTCGTGATAGGGGGAAATTCGCATTTTCTTGTTCAGGGCTCAAGATTTTACATAAGACATTTGTTACTTGCTATAATTGAAAAATTAAAATGTATTGTCTGCCCTTGTTTCAAAAATTAAAATCTGACAAGTATACACATGAAATTTTATTAAGTTTTAATAAATTAATAAAAGGAGATTGGAAGTGTTTTCAAGTTTATTCTATTATTCCCTTGTTCTGTTTTCAAGATGCTTGTTTTATCTTCAGAAAACTATCATAGTTATGTGTGTTTATCACAGCTGTAGAAAGAACACTTTTAATTCGTCTCATCACTATTTTATTAAGTTGGAAAATTTAATATTGAAGAATAGCCTAATTTATATAAAGCCTGATGACAGAATGTTCTTTTTCTATTTTAGGTCGTATGGGTATAAATTTTCATCATCCGGGAACAGACAACATTATGGCTCTCAATAGTAAGTTTGTATCTTTCTATCTGTGCCTTATAATGCATTTTATACAGATTGAGTACCTACCCTTATCTGAAATGCTTGAGACCAGAAGTGTTTTGGATTTTTTTCAGACTTGCATATATATAATAAGATATTTTGAACATTAGTCCCAAATGTAATACAAAATGCATGTATACACCTTACACATATAGCCTGAAGGGAATATTTTATACAATATTTTAAATAATTTTGTACACAAAAACGTGTATATACATTGATTTATCAAATACCAAAAATGTCACTATCTCAGCCAGCCATACACATAAATTTGGATTTTGACTTTTGGAATTTTAAATAAGGATGCCTAACCTGTGTATTCATTATGCTTTTCCATATATTTTGATACAAAATGGAAAAAGGGAAATCAGAATATATCAATTTCTATATTTAATCAGTCTCTAAAATCTGTTTGGTAATCTAGAAAAGATCACATTTACTCAATATGATCTTCTACTAATCAACTGACATTAAAAGGACTACTTCTGTAGTTTTGAAAGGCACACACTCCTCCATTGGACCTCAGAGGACTTCCTTATTACCACTCCACATTTTTTTTACATTAAAAAGTTCCTCATAACCTGTAGGAAGAACATTCAGCAGTTTTGTCACATCCTTCCAAACTGTCTTAAAACCTAAATGGACTTCCTTCAAAATGAGAATTTGGGAAGGAGGAGTCTCAACCCCCTTGTGACATAATTGCTCCTCATCATCTGGGAGGGTTTGAAGGGTTCTTTTAAATATGTAAATTGGATGGGATCTACTATATAGTATAGATGTTTCTTCATTGGACCATCAGAGTTTTTTGTTTACCTTAATTAAGAAAAAGATGATGTTGTATAAAGAAATAATATAATTACAAAGCATCTTATGGTCATATGTCAATCTTGTTTTCATAAATATTTAACTTAGTAGGGGAAGTGAAGTTTAGTTTATGTTTGTGCCTTTCAAAATGTAGCTCTACCCTACCTCAGTGGTAATTGGAAAATTAGGGCCATTTCTAGTCTCTTCAGCTGGGTTCAGAGGCAAGGAGAATGGCGTACTTTCAGTTTGTTTTCAAAACTTCTTTGTTACAAATCTATGGGATGACAAGAATTTTTATCCAGCATTTCTCTTCAAGTTAGTTTATTGTTACATATCATTACCATCTGAGGTGAAAACCCCAGTAAATTTCATGGTTTGGACTGGTTTTCTGATGTCCTTCCTACTGCTGTGCTGGAAGCTCTGTCATAACCATTGTTGACCTGAAATGGGGAAACAAACTAGACATGAACACTGTTGGATGTCGTCTTCCTGTTTTTCAGGTCTGGTCAGTTCCTTGGTTTCCTGAGAAACTAGAATGAATGAATGAATAGTAATGAGGAACTGACTATTACACAAATGGCAGAAAACCTGAGACAAAATTTTCTAGACACAAATTGGTGCCTATGTTAACACTTACTTGATGCAATATTAATAACAAATTTATTCGTTTAAATAATTATAGCTATCCCTATACCATAGGATTGCAAGATATATATAAGATATATATATATACACACACACACACACACACACACACACACACATACAATTTAAACTATAATAATTTCATTGAAATAGATTAAAAGCAATCTAACAACATAAAACAAGGTAAAACAACATAAGCTGTGTAATTGTATAGAGATTTGGGTGGAATTGTTAGACCTCAAAGGTTAAAATAAAAAGACATATTTTGGTTTGGGTCCCGGAAACAAGGCAATAGCACTACCATTTGGGTTTCTAAGGTAAGTACATTCTGCCAGTGGGTGCCATAGCAGAGAAGACCCTGTCTCACAGCCTTAGACCATATATTGCCTCAAATAATGAGGGGCCAGAGGACAGGCTGTCTAGCAGCCCGAAATCCTTGAAAACTCTTATCCAGTTCTTTCAAATATTGAGGTTCCAAGCTACTTAGAGCTGTAAATGATATCACAACCAGCTTTAATTCAGTGAAATAATATTGGCATCTAATACAATTTTGTTAAAGCCAGCATTTATGATTACTTCACTCTGTTCTGTCTACCTATCTAGCTACTGTGTTTAGTACTGGCTTCAGCTTCTGAGTTGGCTTCAGGTGCAGCCTGGGTAGAGTGCAGTGCAGTATTGCAAATGGAAAGGTACCATTGCATGAAGTACTGTAGTCAGGTTATGCCATGTCTGGAAAGTCTATAGCTAGCAGACACATTTGAAGTTATTGCTAGGCACTCCAAGCCAAGCCACCATAGCCTTCCAGTGACAAAAGTTGAATCTTTCAAGCTACACAGTGATCCCTCAGGGGAGGGACTTGCTGATCCAATGCCAAGATCTGGAACTTTCCACCCACAGTGCATCATTCTTAACATAAGCATCCAGCCCATTGCAGAATTCAAAAACTGGTCCAGCAGCTGACATTCCCAGCTGACAAACAACGTGGACAAATAGAACTGATGGCAGCCAACACCCAAATTCCTAGTGACCTCACCCAGAAGCTTCACAAAGATATTAAATAACTTGATGGACAGGGTGGAGCCATGTAGCATCCCACAGCATAATAGTTCAGGGACCTGCCCTATAAATCAGCAGCTCCTCTTTCCATCCGACAGAACTGGTTTTGAAACAAGACCAAAATGAATTGAGACAATCTGTTTCCTCTTAGAATGTCTGAATTTGCCCAGCCAACACTCACCTGAGTAGCTTGCCCTAAAAGAACTGTTGAACTAGCAAAAATCTAATAGTCTGAAGATGCCAGCCACAGATACAGAAGAATATGTTGCTAGAACACGGCCATATAGCCCGGAAACCCTCCAACCCTCCAATAATCTAATAGTTCTTTCATACCTCTGAGTTTAGGGAGGTCCTCTTCAGGAGCGGATGCAATACTGTCTCTTTAAAAGCAGGAGGCACCTCTCCCTGATAAAGTGAGGGGCAATTACTATCCCCAAACCCACTCAATCAATCAATCCGCCTCTTCTCATTCTGAAAGCTACCCAAAGTAGCATTATCTGATTAAACAACTTTCTGTATTTCACAAACATACAACAACTTCATTTGTTGCTGTAATAATATTTGATATAGCTCTGTAAACAGTACAAGCAATTACATTAATGTGGAAATTGATGTCTCATGCTGAACGTCTTCTCAGACAGTGACATCTGAAATGAGCTTATGTTCTCATTTAATAGGAAAGAAAAAGGGAGGGTGGTAGGACCAGAGATGACTATGATGCTGGAGCATAGCATCCAATTATATGTTACTCAGTTTTTATAATTCTGTATGCCTTCCATGCAAAATTGATCTCATATTTGCTAGTACTCCTCTAGGATTTAATTTATCAAGGAGTCGGATAGTATGCATTATAGACAAGTGAAACCTGTGTAGTTTTTTAAAAAGCATACAAATTTAACATTCATGAAATATTAAATTTTGCTTTTAGGTTTTAAGAGATTAATGTTGTTATACAAAGAAATGGGAGCAATGTCCAGTCTTGATAAAATAGTAAAGAGTAGAGACATCAGACTGGCAACAAAGATCCGCCTAGTCAAAGCCATGGTATTCCCTGTAGTCACCTACGGATGTGAGAGCTGGACCTTAGGGAAGGCTGAGCGAAGGAAGATCGATGCTTTTGAGCTGTGGTGTTGGAGGAAAGTTCTGAGAGTGCCTTGGACTGCGAGAAGACCCAACCAGTCCATCCTCCAGGAAATAAAGCCCGGCTGCTCACTGGAGGGAAAGATACTAGAGACAAAGTTGAAGTACTTTGGCCACATCATGAGGAGACAGGAAAGCCTAGAGAAGACAATTATGCTGGGGAAAGTGGAAGGCAAAAGGAAGAGGGGTCGACCAAGGGCAAGATGGATGGATGGCATCCTTGAAGTGACTGGACTGACCTTGAGGGAGCTGAGGGTGGTAACGGCCGACAGGGAGCTCTGGCGTGGGCTGGTCCATGAGGTCACGAAGAGTCGGAGACGACTAAACGAATGAACAACAACACAAAGAAATGGGATTTGCTTTGGAACACAGTACTTTGCACTTTTATTCTGCTCTCTAGCACTTCTTGAATCTGTTGCAGTGGGTTGTAATAAGAAAGATATTGTAATAAGAAAGATGGGAAGAATGCAACAATCTCTCTCAAGTCATAAAATACTTTTTTATGTAAGACGTTGGATGTTCTACTTCACTATTAATATATATGAGGGTGAACTCAATGCTTAAAAAATAATTGGTCAAGGTAGGATTTGGTTTTGTTGAATTCTCTTTCAGCTTTCCATTACATGGCAAACAGTTGGGGGGAAAACATTTTTTTTTAAATAGAGTCATGAAAGGGAGCATATTTTTTAAAAACGAGAACAGGGAAGTGGTGAATAACTGAAAATTAAGCCCCCTTTCTGATTGTTGCAGAACTACTATTCAGTTAGTAAATGCTCTAAGAAACTTTAGCAAAAATTGTTGTGAGATTCAATATTGGTGTTTTAGAAAGGAACTGTTATGGATTACTGCAACGCACTCTACGTGGGGCTGCCCTTGAAAATGGCTCGGAAATTCCAACTGGTCCAACGGACAGCAGCCAGGATGTTAACTGGGGCTCATTACAGAGAGAGGTCAACCCTCCTGTTTAAGGAGCTCCACTGGCTGCCGTTTATTTTCCGAGCCCGATTTAAGGTGCAGGTGCTTACCTACAAAGCCCTGAACGGTTTGGGACCTCCCTACCTGCGTGACCGTATCGCTGTCTACGAAGCCACACGCTCACTCCGGTCATCTGGAGAGGCCCTGCTCGTGATCCCGCCCACGTCGCAAGCACGCTTGGTGGGGACGTGAGACAGGGCCTTTTCTGTGGTGGCCCCCCAACTCTGGAACGCCCTCCCGAAAGATCTCAGACAAGCCCCTACATTGGCAGTCTTCAGAAAGAATTTGAAAACTTGGCTGTTCCGATGTGCCTTTTCAGATTAGGAACCCCTGCACCAAATCCTAGAAGCACCTTAGTAGAACCAAGATCACTGCACACTGCACACCGCACTTATATTATAATCCTACATTCCTCCCGCCACATCAGCACTTTTAATTCTGTACCCCTACTCCGGCCGGCCCAGTTTTAATAGTGTCTTGTTGTATTGTTACTGTTATTGTTCTCCTGCTTAACTGTTTTTAATTTGCTTTAGGTATTGTATTGTTGTATTGTGTTTTGGGCTTCGGCCTGTGTAAGCCGCATCGAATCCCTTGGGAGATGCTAGCGGGGTACAAATAAAGTTATAATAATAATAATTATGGCCTGTTTGCTCTTACACTTATTTCAGAAATGTATGCATGTTAAAAGATTCAGTGAATACAATGCATGGGATGGGTATTGAGCAACAAGGAGAGACTCTGTGGATTGATGCCATAATTTGAGAATGGAAATATTGCATAATAGTCCTTGTTTTAGGAATGTATATAGTTAACTTAGGTGTGGTTTGGGTTTACATGCTGTATCTTACACTCCAGGGTCATATTTAGGAGAGAGAAGCCCATATTTATTTATTTATTTCCAACATATTTACCCCGTCCTTCTCAACCACTGAAGAAGGACTCAGGGTGGCTTACAACGGCAGCAATTTGATGCCAACAACATACAACACATTACGTACAACATTATACAAAAGATAAAACATTAGATTAAAATACATTTAAAACATTATTATTACCATATAGCTGAATCAAAGTCTGATTTAGCAATTGACGACCCAGTCCAAAGCCTGTCATTAAAGTGCCTTTACACTTTGGAGTTTCCTTTGTCTCAAAAATATATAATATCAATAATGTTAGTAAGCCTCCAAATCCTAGTGCCTGTATAATGAGGAAAATGTTGTCTAAACTGGGATTGTTATTGTTTGAAATAGTTAAATGTATTACATAGATCATACCAGTTAACATTTTTTCTAGTTTTGCATGTTTCAATTAAGTCTTTTTACGCCTTTGACTTAAGGGGTATGTAAGTATGTAGAATTCCAGTGGAAGGAATTCGTTCGTGCAGAGGTCATGTTGAAATGAATAAAATTTTGTTATCCATATAGAAAAAAAACCCTCATGTTTTTTGTTATAGTTTTAAAAGAAATAGAAGACCAGAAAGGCTTCTTAAACTTACATTTTATGGCCCAAATTCGAAGTCCTGCATGAGTACTTTTTAGACCCCTCCAAGCAGCCTTATAGTGCTTCTGAAAAGCATTTCAAAATTCTGGGCTCACACAAAGAGTGTTGTCTGGAATAAAGATCAGGCATTAACCATGCATTGTGGAAGTGCTGTGTATAGTGTTGCAATCTTCCTTTGGAACTCAGCCATTGTCTTTTAATTTTAAAAACTTCCCAAAATATTTTAAACATGTTCCTTGTAAATAATTATAAGGATTAATGGAGGGAAAGACTAGAACTCTGTGTGGCATACTGTTTACATTGGTTGTCTGCCAATTTGGAATTAACTTTTCTGCAGGAGATATGTTAGAAGACAACAAGACTAGTAATCAGTATGCATTAAAAACAAATGATAAACAACTAGGAAGCATACAAGTGAAACCCTGTTGGATCAGATCAAAGTCCAATCTAGTTTGCATCTTTTTTCCCAGTGTCTCACCAGATGTTGACAGGAGTAGGAATTAATTGAATTTGATTGGTTTCTTTCAGCCATTATTTTTCAGAGCAATTCTGATTCTGATCCTGAAAGTAGTCATATTGACTAGTAGCCATTGGTAGATTTAAATTCCATTAATTTATTTGATTACCTTTTATCACCAGTGAAGTTGCTGTCCATCACCACATCTTGTATAAGTGAATTCTGTAATGTTTCTAAATGCTGTTAGAAGTACATTCTTTCTTCTGTCTTGACTCTTTCTCATATAGCTTCATTTGATGATCCCAGGTTCTAAAAGTATATATGTTTGTATGGCATTTCTATTAGCCCATGAAGGCCCGAGGCAATAAATAATGGATAAAAATATTAAAAACATTACACAGATTTAATGTAATGGTGGCCTCCCAGCTCAAGTCAATTCTGGATGAGACAGATTATCTAGATCAGTTTCAATTTTGTTACAAGCCTGAATATGGGACAGTGACAGCTCTGATTGCAGGAAGCTAGACAGGGAAGTGTATTGCTCTTGGCTCTTCTAGACCTTTCAGTGTCTTTTGATATCATCTACCTGGGCCAACTCGTGGGATGGGACTTGTTATACAGTGGTTCCAATCTTTCTTGGTGGAGCAAATTCAGAAGATTGCTCTGGGAAACTTTTGTTTGATGCCTGGGCTGTTAGCAGGGTGGATCCTTCAAGATTATGTTTTGTCCTCCATGCTGCTTAACATCATGGGAGAGATAATCTGGAGTTGTGGAGTCAGTGTCACCAATATCTTGATGAATCCTAACTCTATGTCTCTTTTCTATCTAATTCTAAGAAAGCTATCTCAGTACTGAAACTATGTATGTTGTCAGTAATGGACTGGGTGGGTGAAAACATATTGAAACTGAGAAGAGACAGAGGTGCCCCTGATCAGTGGAACAGGAGGTAACAATTGTATTGCTTTAACTATTTTTTTTCTGTGAGTCTCCTTGGGTCCAATTATAAGATAAAGGTGGCATATAAATAAGTAAATAAAGTTTGAAAAGAAACACGATCTATGAGAAGAATTACCTCTTTTATGAGATTTTAGGAGCCCCCAGTGGCACAGTGAGTTAAACAGCTGAGCTGTTGAACTTGCTGACCGAAAGGTCACAGGTTCGAATCCAGGGAGTGGGGTGAGCTCCCACTGTTTGCCTGCTGTCTGCCAACGTAGCAGTTCAAAAACATGCAAATTTGAGTAGATCAAGAAAATAGAATATTTTATACTAATGTACATAACTGAACAAGTTTTAATGTACTCTTGCTATTACAATGCCCATTTGCCTGGTTTAGAGAGATTTCTTTGAGCTGTTTGTAATCCTTCTTTTGTTTGTTTGTTTTTAAATGCTAAATAATTTGGTAGTTGGCAGGAAATCTGGCCACCCACCCCTAATTTTAGGTCATTTGTGATCACTTAGAAAACATCACTCCCAATTAGGATGGATGAATCATTGTATTTTCAGTCAATGTCAGTTTTGTATGTAGTCAGTCCTGAGTCTTCTAAATCATTTTAGGTTTATAATAATGCACATGTTATTTTTATACACAGTTTGGAGAGTGTCTAGCACTAGCATATAAACATCTTATTTGCTGTGTTCTTTTCCAAATGTCTCTGGACATGCACATGTTTCCCTATGATCCATTAGCCGCTTTGGCTCTTGGCTGCTACTATTTTTTCATTGTCTAATTCTTCCTAGTCTCCTTTTATACAATCAAACATTTTTATCCTCAGTTTCCTCAGATGAATCATCCTGAATTATATACTATGTGACTCCTGCTAGTATTATCCCAGAGTTGACTTTTAAAACTGCTCTGCAATGTGTGTGTGTGTGTGTGTATGTGTATGTGTATGTGTATGTGTATGTGTATGTGTGTGCACGCCTGCACACACACACACACACACACACACACACACACACTGTTTTGGTCCATGTGAATTTTTTGTACAGACTTATACCAAAATGTTCCCTAGTGTCTAACACTGGAGATGTCTTCATATTCCAGTGTATAAAAATAACATGTGCAGCAGGATTGTATGCTGTGATAGATGGTATGCCTGAGTCCGCAGGCACACCTTTCTAGAAACATTAATTAACAGTGTTGATTTTCTTAGCAAATTAATTAAAATCAAAGTGATTGATTTAGACACAGAATTTTAAAGTTTACTATGAAATTACCTCTCTAGATTCCTGCATCTATTTTATTTCTGTTGTAGTGTACACTGGGGGATGAGGTGAAAAATATAATTAATAGTATTTAATTGAATGTTATTAATTTTAAGTAGCATTTGTATTTTTTTCTGTTTCATAAAATGTTTTATTAACGCATGATATTATGGTACTTTGTGTTTAGTCATTCTATAGCTATTCTAATGAAATGTCACTTACTTAAGCCCTGATTTTCTAGTTCTTTCGTGGGTGTGATTTATGAAACTACATGATGACTGCCTTCATATTCCAGTTCATCCTGTCATAAATTCTAAGAAAATAAGAAACAATTATCTGAATGTAGAAAGCATTTAGTTTCATATTTAGAAATGGCAGGCTTTGCTTTAGCTTTACAGTCTCCTTGACACACCCCAAGAGATTGAAGTACAAAAATAAATACGCACATTATAAAATACTAGTTTCCTTACAGGTTAGTTTCCTCATTCTATTCAAGCATATAGATGCAACAACAAACTAATTTCAAAAAGGTAATGGTCAGTTTCAAATATGTAATTTATTTCTAAACTATGGTCCACATCCATAACAAGTCATCTCTTAGTGTATGTCCCTTTCCTGGTTTATGCTTCTTCAATTACCTAGCTACTTTCTGGCTCCATCAGTCTTTAGTTTGCTTGCATCTCTGAACCAATGAACTAAGGTTTGCACATGAGGAATGTAAACAAAGACTAGGGAGCTTAGTATGAAATATCATTTGGACAGCATGCAAATCCCACTCATTATGAGAATCATCATATTCACATAGTCCAAACAAAAGAATTTCAGTTCGTTGGTGTATTTTAAATGAAATATCTGTTTAGATCCAAAATACTTGCAGTCATATTCTTTATGTAAGACAAGATTTAAACAGCTTCAAAAACTGTTTTTACTTTCACATATTTAAATTTAGCTATACAAACATATACCAACATGGAACAGAAGGTAATAGCAATCTCAAAATAATTCAACAAACATCTCCTAGATATATTGAACATTTTTCAGACCATCAATTTAAAGATCAATATCTCTCTCTTTAGGCAAAAATCAGTTAAATCTTTGGCTCACTAAGCAAACTGTTCAGCACAGCAGAAATATTACAGTCATACTTCTTGTGTGTTAATACCAACCTTTCTTACATTTGGCTTTAAAACCTTTTCCACATTTATTACTTATCCTGAAAGTGCAGATATAAAATATCAATAGAATGAAATGGTATTCTTAGGACCGTGAAGCCTTATTGAGGGCTAAATTCAGCTGTTACTCCTATCTAGAATAGACTTATTATTTAGCTTCAATCCTTAGCAAGTTCAATAAAGTCTATGATGCTTCTAGGGCTGGCCAGACTGTAGTATATTCCTCTGATTCTCTATTATTTTTACAACAACAGTACAGGAAAACCCAATGTGTTGCCTGGTCAGCTCAAAACTGATCAGTAGACATCAGATAGCCACAGCTTATGTCAAGTGTTGTACAAAACAACCATGAAGGGTTGAAAATCTCATTAGTCATACTACTCTCTCAGTCATTTGTAGAGTTGAAAGCAAGAAGAGCAGGTGCCAACCATATTCACAACAGACCTGGGAGCAATTGATAATACAGCAAAATGGTCTCAACTGAGGATATATTGATAACCTACTAACAAATTCAATTCTTGTTATAAATATTGGGATCAGCATCATATGTCTCTATACCAGGGGTCCCCAAACTAAGGCCTGGAGACTGGATACAGCCCTCCAAGTCATTTACCTGGCCCTCACTCAGGGTCAACCTGAAATGATTTGAAAGCACACAACAACAATCCTATCTCATCAGCCAAAAGCAGGCCCACACTTCCCATTGAAATACTAATAAGTTTATATTTGTTAAAATTGTTCTTCATTTTAATTATTTTATTGTTTTCAAGTGTTTTTTGCACTATAAATAAGATATGTGCAGTGTGCATAGGAATTCATTCATTTTTTAAAAAAAAATAATAATCCGGCCCTCCAACAGTTTAAGGAACTGTTACCTGGCCCACTGTTTAAAAAGTTTGAGGGCCCCTGCTCTATACCATCGACTTTGGTACCAAGTAGGTTATGGCTACCATCTTCAAAGCATCACGAGCATCATAGCTCAAAACATCAGTACCATCAATATCAGTACTGGGCAAACTAAGATCTGCAATTCTGGAATTATTTAGGATGAGTAACTTTGGTATAGGTTCAATTTCCCCAATGCTCTTATCTGTGCTCTTCCAGTCCTGATTGTCAGTATCTGTTGCAGATATTTGAGGGTGTCATTATCTGAAGAGTCAGTCTTGAAGTCCTCATTGGCCTTGTCTGTGCTGCCCCATATATTCCCTGCTGATAATTTGGGGTGAATGTGACCAACTACTGACATAAGGGCCATCATGGAACAAATGTTAAGAATTGGAATTGGATGTGAAGGAGCAAATGATAGAGCTTTTCAATTTTGTGTATTCATAAATACTTAAATGTATCAACTCTGCTATCGATTCCTTTGCTGCCGTCCTTTATGAATGTGCCACAACTATCTTGGGAAACCCTATTGTTGATGTGGTCTACCTCTAAAATAATAGGTAGATTATATCAAGGTATTAATCAGATGCAGATTGACTTTTACATAACCCTAAACCCAATCTGATAATTGTGGATGCTTCCCAATCCAACTCCTTTCAAAAGATACCAACATAAAGTAACATGCTTAATACAAAAATTACTTATTTTTCTCTGCTTTTTAGCACAAAGTGACCTATTACATCCTTTCCAGATTATATTTTTGTAACCCAGCAGAAAGAAGATCTTAAATTTGATTAGGTTGCCTATAGTGTTTATTATGGAAATGTACTAGATGGGACTGAGAAGTTCAATGGCATTTGAGGCTTTAAAAATCTATTTCAGTGACAATGCCTTCAAAGTCCACCATCTGAGAAAAAACAGTTGATTAAACTCTTTGTCCAGTTGACATGAGTTATTCATTATTTGTCTTACAAAAGTACTCACTGTCACAGGGGCTGAAATGTTCAGCATATTGGCTTTTGCAAAGGAATTGCTTGTCTGGTTGAATCCTGTGCCATTCTATGTTTAAAATAACACCCAGTTCAATAACTATAAAAACACACATTTTGACAATCTCCCCCAGCCATTTAGGTGCTGCTTAATCTAGTTCATGATGATAGAAAAAGAATATATAGAGAAAATGCAAATGGGATTATTGTTGCTTGAAGGCAACAGTATCAGAAAATGGAAACCAAATCCATTTGCTGTTCTTACTGTGATAAGAAACAGCCGTTTTAGGCATCTTCTGTGTCACTAAAATGGAGGAGATGCTATTTTTGGTAGTTTGATGGGAGCTTCATAAGATTCAAACAAAATTTGATTAGCTTAAAGCTCTGTTTACCTAATGGCTTACCTTACTTGTATCGTGAGTACTTATTAACAGGTAACCTAGTCATGAAGGGGCTTCAGAGGATCAAATTTGTATATTGATCTGTGTCATTTATGCTTTTTCCATGAATGTTTGAATCACCTGAATGACACCATCCAACAACTGAGTTTTTGAGAAAACTGCAAATATTGTAACTGATATTATGTCAATACCTATTCTATTTTCTGTATTTACACGCAGCCAGGAGTTATGGACGGAGACGAGGTAAACATTGTTTTCAATTTCTATTAAATATGATCATGGGACAATCAAATTTGAGCTGTATCTAGTTGATTGCTTTTGCATAGTAACTATGATGACAAACTTCATTGCTACAATGGTACAAAGGGATGATTCTGCTTCAGAAGATTTATAATTACATAAAAATATTAGAGTGAGAAAGAGGTGAAAGGAGAAATTCTGTTCCTTTTTCTTAAAAAAACAATATACTACTGAACAAGGAGTAACAGATGCTGTGCTGTCAAAATGAAAATTGGCCATATTTTGAAAATAATATTCTTTAAATGATGATAGAATGCTATGATAAGCAAATAACATTTCACAGTTTCCCCTTTTAAAGAACTACAAGATCACACTTGGGGACAATCATCTATGCTCTCTTGCACTTAAAAATTCAGAAAAGAGGATAATGTAATTGAACTTTCAAAATTGTTTCCCAAGGAACTGAAGGAGCTCTACAGTATGCAAATGACTTATGTGACATTATTCACATGTGTTGGCCTAGCATGCATGAGATTCAAAAAACTTAAACTGCATCCATGTGAAGGGAAGGGAGCTAGATTCGGGTAATAATGTGGCAAGTGACATGAATAATCTGTCCAGTTGCAGTTCTGATCAGTATTTCCTCAGTGTAGCTGTCATCCTGTATAGATGCCTTCCTTTTACTATTAACAGCAGGCATAAGGATCCCAGTTCAACGAGAACTATGGGAGAGGGAAATGGTTAAAGATGCTCTCTACCCATTCCATGTTTGATTCTGGCTGGAATCTCCCTAGGAAATTTAGTGATTTTTAAAATTAGTATTAGGCCAAACTATATGAACAATGTCACATGTATTTGTTCAGTTTTTTCCAAGCTCATCTTTAAGAGCAATAACTGATTTTAGTTTAAATCCAGGAATATGGTGACCCATTAATAATGTGTGCTGGTGATGGTTTCATTCACATAAGACATCCAGGTTTCTGTAATTCAGTTTTAAAAGTGCTATATTCACAATTAATACTTCTAGCAATATAAATTCTTAACAGATATTGTTGATTTGTCACAACAAATTATGGCATTGATGATAATTTTTAAAAATTCTGATTTAATATGTTTAACTGAATGATTTATTGCTAAAGTTGGAATCAACCAATTTTCTTTCTTAAGATGTTTTGTTTCATGTCCTATGTTTGAAAAAAACAGTACTGATGTGAAATTCTGTTAAGTTTTTTTTAAAAAAAAGATGTTGATTTAAATGTTGGAAAAAGTTGAAATCAATATATTAAAATGCAAGTTTTGAAAATTTCTTGGAGAGAGAAGTGTGGTTTTAGAAATAGTTCTTGAGAATTTCCTCCTTTACCGTTTCTGGGGTGTTTTCCATATGCATTTTCATCTGTGAAGAGCAACATTTTAAAATCTGACAGCGGGAACGGCAACTGAGGCTCTCCAGATGCTCTTGGCATACAATTCCCATCACCCCTAGTTAATGCAGCCGAAGTTTATGGATTATGAGAACTATAGTTCAAAAACATCAGCACTACAATTGCCCATCCCTGTTTCAGAGCTAGACAGTGAAGATTTTGGTAAGAAGAGATCAAGATATGTACTCAAGGAGCATGACCTTGCTTCCTTATTCACTCCTTTATTGACCAGTGTAGTGGTTACCCCTTGAGTGTAACTCTTATTTTAAAATAACCTATCCTTTTTTCTGAGTAGTGAAAGGCAAAAGCTTAATCTGTGCCAAGAGAATCTAAAAGAAGCACTAATCACCTCTGGCCTTTTAAAATACCAACACAAGGGAATGTTAGTGGCCAGGGGCAGCTGGTCCCTGGGACAGCATTGGAGATTTCCCCTCTCTGCAAAATAATAATTGTCATATCAAAAACCATGATTTGGGCCCAAAAATCTACCCGCAACTTATACATGAGGTCAATTTATATGTTCGTATATACAGTACATCATGCATAGTTTAATTGCTTATCTCTAGCAGAAATCCAAATTACTCCAATTTCTCTCTTCATTCTCTTTTCAATCTATTTTGATACTTCATTTGGGTGATTCCATCAGCTCAGATCTTACCCATATAGTGGTTCAGCATCATCATCATTTCCTGTTGTGAATATTGTACTATTTATCGCTATGATCCCTCTTTAATTTTTGTGGATTCATTTTTTTAATTGTGGGGTTGGTGGCTTGGAGTGCTTGGAGAAACACTACAGTTTTCTGGCTGAGAATTCTAAATACTTCCTCCTAAACTAGATGTCCCAGAGTGATCATATATCTGTGTTCTTGGAAATGCATAACCTTTTCGTATTGAAGCAATCAGCCAGTGCAATATGTAAATTTCTATGCTCGCGTTTTTTCTTTAGCTTTAATGTGGTATTGACTTTTGGCAATTATACTAGCCTGTACTGTAGTTAATGCAAACTAGAAAACACTGATAATGATGGCCTGGACACCAAATTAAAAATCTTTTCCCCTGTCTTACAGTTTGCATATAATATTTCAGCACAGTAAAGATTTATGACAACCCTATTGCTAAAGATAAAACTAGTTAATAATGGAGGGCAGAAGAGAAGGATTATGAGATCCCTCGGCTATAATACAGTCTGTTAATTAAGGGATATTCCATATTATAACTTTTATGAACTGGTTTTTTGAAATAACTTTCTCCAAAATCAAATAACTCTACTAAGGCAAAAAGTTGAATATTCTGCCAAGCTGTTTAAAAAGCATAGTATTTTGTATTTGACACCTAATAACTGAGGACACATTTGTTAGATTTCCCCTCTCCTCTACCAAAGCATATAAAGATGACATAAGTTAGAATTCACTGATGAAACTAAATTGTAAGAAATTGTAAGAAGAAATATTACCAGAGGTCATTCTCTATACTCTTATCTTTTGCCACATTTGAAAATGGGATTCTCAGGTTTCTCTGTCATCTGGATTAGATGATGGTAGTTAGACAGAAAGAAAAATTTGATCTGAGATATCTTCCCTTTTCTTCCAATGATTTATTATTATTATTATTATTATTATTATTATTTGTAGTAGTAGTAGTAGTAGTAATAGCAGTAGTAGTAGTATATCCTGCTTCTTCTTTCCCAAAGGAGACTCAAAGCAGCTATCTGTATTTCATGCAAGCGTCTACATACAGTACCGATCTGTATGGAAGTTAAATGGCTTGATGATGCTGTGGAGGATATATTAATGCCTTGCCACAGAGGCCAGGCTGCTATAGTACATGGTTTAGTCTGATTTATTCGCCATGTACTCACCAGTCCTTGGGCTACTCTAGTTCCTTCCTGAATCTTTGCTGCAGAAATTCCACATGTGTTTGGTGAAATATAACCAACTAAGACAATGAATTTGTCTAGACCCTGTTGTAGTATCCTTACAATGTAAAGTTAAGAAATTTGAACAAACTAGTGTTAAGGAAAGATGAATGCAAGGAATAATGGGCTTGTTGGATGCCTAAACTTTTCAGGTAGAGATATTATGGATTTAACTTAGAATCTTGGAAGAGGGGGACAATATTCTTGAAGGCAGGAGTTCATCAAGAGAGAAAATTCCAACCATTATAGAGGTAGTAGTTTTAAAACTCAACACTAATAATTAAAACGCTTAAATAAACCGTTAGGATGGCCCATGATCTTTGGCATCTCCAGACTAATGCACAAAGCATGGGAAATAAACAATTATGGGAAACAATTATGATACAATTGACATCACTGAAACCTGGTGGGACCAAAAACAGGAAAGGAGGAGAAGTAGAATATATCAAAGATGTTTTCACATGTGAGGAGATCTATGATGTAAATTCTGGAAACCATGCTGAAAGTATCTGGGTAAAAATTAAGGGCGAAAGAAACAGTGGAGGCCTAACTGTGTGGTATAGTGCAGATCTCCAAGCCAGACGTAGGACTTGCCTTCTTATAACAGATTACCACACATTCAGAAAAGAGAGAGCTAGTAGTAATGGGAGATTTACATTATCCTCATATTTGTTGGAAGACAAACTCTGCCAAGAATATCAAGTCCAACAAACTCTTCACTTGCAGACAAGTTTATTGTCCAGAGATGGAAAAGGCAACAAGGGATTAACTATTTTAGATCCGAACTTAACCATCAGTGACAGCCTAGTTAATGGGGTGGAAATGGTTGGTTCCTTAGGTGGGACAGACCATGTTCTTTTAGAATTTGTTGCATAGTGGGAAGGGGAAGTAAAGCATCGTCAGATAAACAGTTTTAAAAAACTGATTTCAATAAACTTAGGGAAAGACTGGGTGTGAGCCCATGGTCAGGAATAGTAAAAGAGAAAGGTGTTCACGATGGGTGACAGCTTCTGAAAAGTGTCATATTGGAGCCACAATTTGAAATAGTTCCTAAAAGGAGAGAAAATAGCAGGTGTCTAAAGAAACTGGAATGAATATCTCAAGTTTTAACTGAGCTAAAATTTAAAAGGAAAATGTACAAGAAATAGAAAAAGAGATAAATCACCAGAGAAAAATTCAAATGAATAGCCAGCATTTGTAAAGAGAAAATGTACTTATATGTAGGAATCTTGCTAGCTAGCAAGGACCATTGTTGCACTGAAGTGAAATATTCCATTGGTCCGTAGGGTAGTTGGCACATTCCACAGCAAAAGGTATTTTTACAGAGGTAGAAATTGTTCCATGGCAAAGTCTCAAGTCTCTTTACAGATAGATCAATTGCTTTCCTTTGATGTTTCCAAACTATTCTTAAGTTCATAACTTTTTTTCAATTGTGTTCGTTATTCATTTGTCTTTGCTGCTGCAAAAAGTATAATGTTTTGGGTCTGGGTATTCAAGATACCCAAAACCATGGAAAGTTAAATTAAAGGTACTGCCATTCTCTTTTTTTACATACTATTCTAAAATTTTAGAATCAGGGTGGTCTTTTTAAGCACCTCTTGTGTTTCATGAGGATCTCTCCCAGATCTGAGAAGTGGCTTGGCAGTAAGTGGCCCCCCTGTAGACTTTAGCATTTTGAAAGAGGTCCACTTGGACTCTTTTGGAATCAACTTCAGATACTATGTTAAAATAGGAGCTGGCAGTGAATGGTCCTCCTGATGTTTTTGGAGGAAGGATGTGAGCAATATTCATAAAGAATATTATGGTTAAGAGAAGTTGTCTTGACATGCTGAGATAGTCTGTTAAGAAATCACCAGCTTCTGCATGCAAGTGGGACAAGAAGCGGGGATTTATTCTTCATGGTCTCTGACTCACACATATAGGATTCTCTGTGTCTGTACAGTACATCTTCAGATACTTTTAGCACTGGATGTCTTTGGCTAAAAGTCCACTAGTCAGTATGATTTCCACTCAAACCTCCACTCAAACCTCCTTTTTTCTAACCTCAACAGAATCACTTTGCCCAAATCTACTATATGTCCCTGATGTGAAGTAAAATACGGCAAGAACAAACATAAGAGGCCTGGATAATCTATATAAATAAAAATGCAATGTTCATTTGTGGGATTAACATAACCACTGGACGAATTGACACCAAATTTGGACACCATACACCTATCAAGCCAACAAGTGACCATCACTCATAAAAACACTGAAAAACACAGCGGAAAGGACTTAAAAGCCACAAAACCAATCTATATAAATAAAAAATGTAATGTTCATTTGCGGGATTAATATAACTCAAAAACCACTGGATGAATTGACACAAAATTTGGACACAATACACCTATCAGGCCAACAAGTGACCATCACTCATAAAAGCACTGAAAAACAGAGCGGAAGGGACTTAAGAAGCCAAGAAAAGCAAGAAGACACTACAGCGTATGCACAAAACAACTACCCCTGGCAAACATTACACACAACAGCATATCCACACTCTTTTCCAGGCTACAGCTCCCAGCATCCCCTAAATCAGACCCTTTAGGAGAGGAGGATGATCTAAATGCACTGCTTTCAAGCTGCAAGCTACCTTCTCCTTGGATTTCTTTGAGAGCATCCCAATCCCTGCATATTTTCAATTTCACATTCCTGGACTTCAAATTCCTGCAATCCTCCAGATAGATTAGATAGAGTAGATAGAGATAGATAGGTAGGGTTGATCGCTTGATCAGGAGGACTGCTGGGAGTTGCAGTCCAAGAATAGGTAGAGAAGGAAGAAAGGAGAGAAAGAGGAAGGGAAAGAAAAGGAGGGGGAAGGAAGAGAAGAGGCAGAGAAGGAAGGAAGGAGAGAGTGAAAGAAAAAAAAGGAGGGAAGGAGAGAAAGAAAGGAGCAGAGAAAGAGGGAGGGAAGATTAGTAACGCGTGGCGGGCACAGCTAGTATATATATAACAACGCATGCACAAAACCACATATATACGCAAACACACATATATACACATATACACAAATATATGTACACATATATACATGTATATACACACAAAGCACATATACACAGACTGGGCTACAGCAACGTGTGGCAGGAGACGGCTAGTTGGTGATAAAAATGAAAGTTTATGATTTTTAGAAGTCTTTTCAAGAAGACAGCAGAAGTTTGTGCTGAAGAACACTGCTTTACAAATGCAAAAACTCAGCAAGAGTGTCAGAAAAATCTCTCTTATGCAGATGAAGAGAGAAATCATACATTTCTTCTTCTACTGTATGACAACAGAAATTTACATCCTTGTCTTGACTGTCTCTTCAGCCCTAGCCAACATTGTTCAACAACATCCTGAAAACTGCATCATCATCATCACTAGTGCCATCACCATATCCCACCTTTAAGATTTGGACTCTCAAAGCAGCCTATTCTCTACCCCGCCATAAAATACATGCATGTATATATTGTTCCCAGTCTTTCAATACTAACTATCCAATTTTTTTGCTGTAAAACTCAAACTGAGTGCCTATAACTATTTCTAGTTTAGTAGTATATCCATAAAAGTAAAGCCTGGGTTTTAGAAATCAGGAAGTAAAAAATCCCTTCCATCAGTTTGAAGGTCGTGGTTTGTGAGTGGTGGGGATATTGTGTTGCTATTTGTGGATTTGATAATGTTTCAATTAGTCAATGTAAAATTGTGTGTGTGAACAAAATTGTCTATTTTTTACAAAAAGGTAAGGATTTGTAACGAATTTTTCTTTTTTGTAAATTCTTTTCATCTCATTTTCCCAATTATTCAGAATTCTAGGATATTCTGTAGTCAATGGTTCTATTTTTGATGAAAAATGAAAAATTAATCAACAATTCAGTGGTAGTAAAAGAGCTCAATCAAGGCAAAATTTCAGAATGCTACATATTAGGTTTTCTTCTCTATAAGTGTCATTGAAAAGCATTCATTGCTAAAGTAATTAACCAATTGGTGTATTTTTAAAAGGCTATTTGAGGTTGGAACATTATTCCTTCAATAGCAAACTTATTAGATTTGGACACGACCTTGGGAAACGATGCTTAAGACATATGTTAATATATCAGAATCTGATTGTGATTTATTTACTTTGTCCAGATGCAATAGTCACAGAATACATTGCATGACTCCAATACAAACTTCTGCTATGTTAAAATTTTGGCTAGCAGTCAAACGCAAAAACAACCTGTCTCTAAGCTCACAAATGTCTCAGTCACTACAAAATCTCTTTCAGGTCGGTCTTCCCTCTTTCCTTTTGAAGATGGTTTCTTAGATGACAGTCATGGTGACCAGTCTTTATCATCAGGTCTCAGTTCTCCAACCCGCTGTCAGAATGGGGAAAGGGTGGAACGCTACTCTAGGAAGGTGTTTGTTGGAGGTCTGCCTCCCGACATTGATGAAGGTAATGTAAAAAAAAAAAAATGACACTGTTCCAAACCATTTGGAAATAACAGAATTTTGCAGTCTTCTCCATCATAATATTGAAGTTGACAGCACAAAGCCTACTTTGAACATAATACTTTTACGCTGTGAATTTTATTTAAAAATATTATTTCCACTGGGCATCAAGTTGGTTTATCCAAATCCATCACTATATTATACCTTTGATGTCATGCTGGTACTTTTTTCTATTGCTACTGGTGGTTATTTAAAGAGGGCAAAATCAAGTAGAAACCAGGCTAATTGGTGGAGGAATTGTTATTTGGCGGCAGAAGGGGGTGGTTGCAGGTAAAAAAAGGTTAATTCCAAATCTGAAAGCTAAAATTATTGCCATTCTTACCATTTATTCATTTTAAAGGTTGATAGTATCAGGAAAGAATGTTTTGCTTTTTTTCTTTAAGGTTGACCATACTGTTTTTGTGGGGTTTTTTTTAACAGATGAAATTACTGCCAGCTTTCGTAGGTTTGGACCTCTTGTGGTGGACTGGCCTCACAAAGCTGAAAGCAAATCCTATTTTCCACCTAAAGGTAATTATTTTAATATAAAATATCCCAGATGAGATACAGTATTATGTCCTTTTATGTTTCAGTTAATGTGCTATTGAAAGCAATATATATATATATATATATATATATATATATATATATATGAGCACCAAAAAAGCAACACTTTTAATTGTATATGTTAAAACATGAATTTGGCATCTCTGTTTTAAATATCCATGTAAATAGTTTTTCTTCTTCATGCTCTGTGACTCACACATATAGAGCTATCCTGCATCTGCACATAACTTTCTGGAGCGTTTTGTCAGTAGCTCATACCTTTTTTTGCTCAACCCTCACTCAGTTCCTTTTTGTCCATCCCATCAGAAGTGCCTAATGAGCTACTTCTCATTCATGAGATTGTTGGTATTGACCATGGACTGTTTTTCTACTCAGACTCCGTTCTGTGTTTTGGTTCTCATATGTACTCTGATTGACTTTGGACCATTTGACAAATCTGTCTGTTTCACTGGATTTGTTTTCCCTTGGCAGGGCCATTAAAACATTTTAAAAAACATTTTTAAAGGTTCTGAGCATGCCAGTGAGATTCTTGATAAAGATGGCCACTCTAAATGCCTACTTTGTCTCAGTGAGGAACATGGTGTTCAGTCGTGCCTTCACTGTCAGGCCTTTACCCCTCAGGGAAGAGGGATAGAGAGGCATAGCTTAAAGCTCTCTTTAAAAGAGAACACTTTTAAGTGCAGCCACAGAACAGGCTGCTCGAGTACCAAGCAAAAACGTCTTGGGATCCACTCTGGTTGCTATTTTACACCCTCCTATTTTGCCTCAGGCATCATTGCTTCTTTGTAGGAGGTTAAGCTCAAGCAGGGCCATCAGCATCACTCCTTACTTCAGATACATACCAGGCCTTTGGAATTTAAGACTTAGTGTCGAAGATCCTACTCTCCATTGAGAATTTGTCACCAGTACTGAACCTCTTCCACCTTGACTTCATGAGTCACCATGATCTACTGTTACTAAAATAAGGATATTCTACAACTTCATCAGACAGGTAAAATTACCTGTTCTACAACACTTTGACCTCACTTGAGGCACCAAGACTTTCAGATCCCATCACACAATGTTGATCTACTTCCGGCAGGGATCCTTGTCTCAAGTGAAGTCAAAGTGTTGTTAGAGGCAGTGGTGGCAACACGGGAGGCTTCCCATGTTACATAAAAAACAACAGGGAAAGCTGGACAGCAATGCTTCCCCGTGGAATGAGGTGAGGGGCAAGGTGGGCGATAAAGGCGTGGAGTGACAGGTTTCCCATGCTTCCCACTGCATGGTGAATCTCCCCTCATTGTGATGAGTTCCTTCATGCTAATGTTTGCAAGTATTCCTATGATATTAATCTATGACCATTTACATTGGCATACTGCTGCCATTGACCGTTTTAAACCTATTTTAAGTTGTTAAACACTTCCAGCATATGCATTTTCCAAGCTAACAAGCTGTTTTGTAGAACTTCATTGGCATTATTTCTATTGCACAGTCCTTATTACTTAAATATTCCTGCATGGCAAAAAGTTGAACTAGCTAGCCCTTGTGGTCTCTTCCAATTCTGTGATTCTAAGTAGGTCATATTTGGGACAATGACTGTGCATTTTCAGGCTCCTAGAAGTGTATGATCAGAGTAGGAGATATATCCTGTGATGTCTGTTCCATCTGTAAGTAAAAGCTGTCATTGTATGAAAAGCCCTTAAAGGAAAGGCCAGTATACTCACTCAGCTCGAAATACAGCATGACCCAGAAATGGAATAAGGGAACAGACATTTTGGCAGTTCTTAAACATTCACTGTATAGTATCTATAGCCTGATTAAAAAGCAGCATAATTTGATAGCTGAGGTAATACAAGGTTTGGGTTTAAATGGAAAGTCAGCATTTCTAGTGATGAAAATTGTGAAACCCCACAGACCAGGTAAAATCTACAATTCCTTTTCAAACTATAGAATCTAATTTATTTATAGTATCTAAAAATTATTTTTAATGTCTGAACTGCCAGAACCCGTTTTGAGTCATTTCTTACAATTACAAGCAATTAATTTTAAATGTAGAAAAGAATAGTGAATTGTTCACAACAATTTGTGGGATGGGCTAAAAAGTTGAATTTTCTACTTGGAGTGGATCTCTTAAAATGTTACCTCCCTTGTCCCTTAACAGTGTTTGTAGCATGCTATTATTTTATTTTCATTTTGTTAGAGAAACTTAAATGCCAATTTCTGCTTTAACAACCAAGTTCTAATTCTCTCTGGCTTAGATTGAAAGTTGAAAAAAAAAACTCCCATAAGAAAGAGAGCATCTTCCTTTAATAGAAAATACTGCAATTTGTAGGAAGCAGAAGGGGGTAATTTTGCCCCCACTCACACTATTCCACAGTATCCCCCAAAGTTGAGGACTAAACTTTGAAGGGCACAAGGAATCATGAGGGGAGAGAGTAATCAGTGATAATTACCTTATAGTTACTCTGGAACCAAGCCAATGTATTTGCTCGTGGTTTACTAAATATCTCATTGTTGCTGAATTACAAAAGACCTGTGTTGTTGAGCTGGAAGCTTTCTGCATTTGGCGAAGCTAAATCTGTGTTCTATCATTCTTGTGAAATATTCTTGAGTAGGATCTATTTTAGCAGCAGACAAGGGAACAGTCTTTTCCTATTTTTATCATGGTTCTAATATGGGGAAAAGCTTTCAAAGTTTCTGCCAGTTGACCTGAATGTCTGTCCAAAAGTGCTAAACAACGCTGGGTCACAACTGTTCCAGATTATTTATAACTGGCTTCTGAGCTGTCAGAGCTTTCAAAATAAACTTTGCAGCATGTTTATTGTAAGCTCTGCTTGTCAGGTAAGCTTGAAATAGGTACTTAATTGACATTGCTGGACTATTCTGTCTGTTTCTATAATGTCAAATGCTTGTATGCATGTTTATGTAGTTCTTTTGAACATCCCTTTATATCTTTAACACCTACAGAGCACTATCCTCATTCATATTGATATCAAGCTGTTTTAAAAAATTAACCTCTTTGTGTTAAAATTAACTTATGTCTCTTTTTATAATGTTTAGTGCTTGTATACATGTTTATGTAGTTTTTTATGAACATCCCTTTATGTCTTTAATGCTTCCAGAGCACTATCCTCACTCATCTTGATATCAGGCTGTTTTAAAAAATTAACCTCTTTATGTTTTCTGAGATCAAGCAGTATGCCAAATTCCTAAAAGCAGGGGTGGGGTTGGGGTTTAAAGAAATACATATGAATTTCTTGTGAAGCTTATATGTACTTGTGGCATATAAGAATTTCCATCAGCTATACAGCTTCTGTTGTGCAACACTATAAGAATATTCTTAAAGTACTTTGTATAACAGTGTATTAGAAGTGCAGTTCTCCCCAATTATTTCATATCAAGTGTTGGAATACTTCCTTATATGAAAGTCCTTTGATGCCAGAAAGATCTTTCCCTTACTGGTGCTACATAATACAGCTAGATTTGTCCTAAACTTTATGGTATGCTGGGACCAGAAGTAAGCTAATCTAATGGTGTTTGGTCGTATCCACAGTTTCAGGTAATTGTAGTCCAGTGGTGAATGTGTCCCCGCAGATTCATGGGTCTTACTATATTAGAAAGTTTCTCTTATAATTTAGCATCGGAAGAAATAAAACATTTTCCTGAGATATTCTACCAAATTAACATGGGTTGTATAGGAGAAGCCAAATAATTGATATTTTAAAGATTGGAAAACATTTATGGATGTTTTTGAGCAAGAAGAAATGTAACTATATAACAAGCTATGGATGTGGTTATTAATAATGTTATTTAATTGGATCTCTAATGGTGGGATTTGTTTTCAGTCAAAATTAGAAGGGTCAGAGTCCTACTGTGTATTAGCTGTATATCTTTTTTCTTTTCTATTTCTTTTCTCTTTATTTTTGAGTTCATATAATTATGTACTAAAATTAATTTTAAAATTAATCATACAAAATAGAACCAAGTAAATACAATACAAAATGAAGAATATCCCCTAGGGTCTAAAAATAAGGTAAAACACAGGTTTGTACTGCTAAGCCTAGTTTGTCGGGATATAGAAGAAATCTGGACTGAAACCAAGAACATCGTTAGGAAGAGATATAAAATATATATTCTTTGTTGCCAAAGAGAAGAAGAAGCCTTAATTGATGACAGAAGAAACTCTTCAAGCCGTTAAGGACAGATAAGAAACAAAGTAAAAGAAGACAGAAAAAGGGTCAGAATCCTGAATGCAACTGTTTGCCAACTTGTATGCAGGGACAAGGAGAACTATTATAAATGATCATGGCAAAAAAATGGGACAAGACAATAAAAAAGGAACAACGAGAAAGTTATTCCACAAGATCCAAGAAATCAAAGGAAAATTTAAAGCAAGAGAAAGGATGCTATACATTTTACAAAGTAGCATGTTACATAACCAAATAAAATGCTGATTGAAGTGATTCACTGAAAAAGAAGAAAGCCTCACTGTTTCATTCAATGAAGAATTATTTTTAAATGAACCTACAATTTTGAAAGTGAAGTGGAAGCTGTACTTAGAGCACTTATTATTGTTGTGGTTGGTAGATGGTTCTTTACAGTAAAACAAACAAAACTAGTTGGTCATGCCAAAGGCATACCATGTAAAATATATGTGTGTACACATACAAACAGATTAAAAGGGGGAATAGCAAATATCAAAAGTTCTCAGTATAATAGCAAAATAAATCATCCAGATAAAATGGGGAGGGGGGGATCTTCACAATTTAATATAAGATAAACTGGCCAACTTATGTAATCAAAATATAGGACACTACAAAACCATGTCAAGCCAAAATTCTAAAACTTTAAGGAAACAAAAAAGTTTTTTTAAATTATTGAGATTTAAGAATAGTGAGGGAAGGAGCAATCCACAATTGTTCCAGGACAGCAAGTGAGAAAGGATGAAAGCAATCCAAGAAAACTCTTGGTTGGTTGAGATGCCTAATTCCTAGAATACAGGTTGTGAATAGACCAGTGAAAAGAAATAAGTGCTGTAAGATAGGGTGAGCTAGGCTGTGTAGGTCTTTGAACATTAAATCAAGAAGTTTTTATACTAAACCCTAGAAGGAAAGGGGCAACCAATGAAGAGATATCAAAAGTGGGAAAACATGATCAAAATGACAGACCAGAAAGATGTATCTTAACAGCAGAATATAGAATAGAAACCAAATTAATAAAGTGAGATATGGAAAACTAGTCAAAAGAAGATTACAGTAATCAAGGTGGGAAATGACTTAAGCATGAGGCAGAGGAAGGGAGAAAAGATCTAATTTTCGCAATGTTATAAAAAAAATCAACATGGGCTTGCTACATCCTCTGTGTGAGCAACAAAAGACAAAAAGTAAAAAAAAAAAGATCCAAGATTCTGTACTTTATTCACAGGATAAATGGAAATATTAAAATGGAGAGTTATGTTATAAAGAAGGTTTTGGAGTAGTCACATTTTAGCTGAATTGTGTTTTAGGCAATGGTGAAGAATCCATGCTTAAATAGTTGGGAGACATACTGTAATACAGTGTTCAATGTCAGAATAAAGTAGAGAAATACATCGGAGTATCTTCAGCAAAAATATGACATTGAAAACATTATTAACTGATAAGATTGCCTAAAGATAAAGTATATAAAGAGCAAAGTACCCAGAATAGATCCCTGTGGAACACTGACGAAAAGGAGGAAAGAACATGATTCATAACCTCCAGTTAGTGCATTAAATGAAAGACCTGAGAGATAAGATATAAACCAACTGAGGTCATGAAAAAATCCAATAAAAGAGCATGATCAACTGTGTCAAAGGCTACAGAGAGATCAAGGAGAATAAGGACTGAAGACTGGCCTTTGACTTGAAGATAACCTATGTTTTTTTGTGTCTCCATAAGAGTGCAAAAAAATGAAATCCAGATTGAAAGGAGTTCATTACAGAAATATGAAAAAGACAGTTGAGGCAATCTATAGAAGCCACATGTTTCACAAGAGGGGACCTCACTGAATTTTAAACAAAGAAATTATGTACTGAACCAAATGATGAAAGCACAAGACTTTCTCTGAGGATATAGAAAAGATCTAGCAGGAAGAGAGAGATGATACCGGAGGGAAGAAGGTACAGATCCCACAGACCAAAGACAAGAGAAAGACACAATTGATCAAAAAACAGATTCACTTTCTGAAAAGGGTATAATGTATCTGGGCTCTGATATTTTTTAAAAATAGCACTGAATTAAAAAAAAAATCTTGCAGTGTTTGAGGATTGACTCCATCTCAAAAAAGAAGGAAAATCTTTCACTACCTTCAGAAGCTTAATTGAACAAATGAAGAAGCTGTTCACTGCAATTCTTTTTCCTTGGAAAACTGACTTTCATATAGTTCAGCCATGTACTCTACTTTTCAGAGAATGTTTCTTTATTTTAGTGGCTATCTGTTTAAAGTCTAATATAAAGGTAAAGAACAATATGCATAGAAAAGTGGGCTGTACTAGCTGCTTATTAGAGTAAGCACTTGGGATGAGCATTTGGCTACAGTCTTCCTTCCTATAATAAATATGCTGCATTTTGAACTGAATTACACTAATATACATAGAATCATTGAGTTGGAGAGACCTCATGTGCTATCCAGTCCAACCCCCTGCCAAGAAACAGGAAACGGCAAACTCATTAACCTCAGCAGGCTGAAAGCCAAAAGTAAGGTCACACCAACTTCTGTTATAGAACTCAATATGCTGACAATAATGTAGTCTGTGCTTATTCAGAGGAAGACTTACAAGCCACTTTAAACTTGTAGAAACAGCCTGTCCTCTCACTGAACATCAAGAAAACCCAAGTGCACTATCAGAAGTCACCAATCAATCCCTCTGCAATGCCAGAAATAAAGCTTAATGTTGACTATTTCAGCTTTCTAGGCAGATACCCCTCCACAAAAATCAACATTGCTGAAATGCAACACAGTTTGAGCTCTGTGAGCACAGCATTTTTTTTGGAATGAAGCAGAGCTTCTGAGTATTGGGATAGTCATAGAGATACAGAGATGCTTGTTTATTTCTATTGTACATCTATGAAACATGGAACATCTGCAAACGTCACTCTCGACTTTTGGAATGATTCCATCAGCATTGCTTTTGAAAAATCCTGCAAGTGTCTTGGGGAGACAAATGGACAAACATTCTAGAAGAAGAAAGACCACCAGCATCGAAGTGATGATTCTCCGCCATCAACAATGTTGGACTGGTCACATTGTCTGAATGCCCAGTCACCATCTCCCAAAGTTAGTTACTTTATTCTCAACTTAAGAACGGAAAACAGAATGTTGGTAGACAGCAAAAAAAAATTAACGATGGGCTTAAAGCTAACCTTAAAAAAGTGTAATAAACACCAAAAACTGGGAAACCCTGGATTTTGAAGAGGTATGAGTAGAAGGTAAAAGGGGGAAATATGCCAAGAGGAAGATGCATCACGCAAACCCTTGTCGGGATCACCTTCCATCTGGGAATGTATGTCCCCGCTGCCAAAACAACAACAACGGATCCAGAATAGGCCTCTACAGTCATTTATGTACCCACCACCAAGACTATCCTTGGAAGACAATCATACTTGGCCACAAGTGACAGCCTATATGATATAACAGGATATACATTAAAAATTAAATAAAAATTTAAGAGTTAGTCTTATCTTATGTAGAGCTCAGATAAGACTAACTCTTAAATTTTTATTTAATTTTTTAATGTATATCCTAGTCTTATCTTATGTAGAGCTCGGAGCCCCCAATGGTGCAGTGGGTTAAAGCACTGAGCTGCTGAGCTTGTTGATCGAAAGGTCGCAGGTTCGATTCCGGGGAGCGGCGTGAGCTTCCGCTGTCAGCCCTAGCTTCTGCCAACCTAGCAGTTCGAAAACATGCAAATGTGAGTAGATCAATAGGTACCGCTCCGGCGGGAAGGTAACAGCGCTCCATGCAGTCATGCTGGCCACATGACCTTGGAGGTGTCTATGGACAACGCTGGCACTTCAGGTTAGAAATGGAGATGAGCACCACACCCCAGAGTCAGACATAACTGGACTTAATGTCAGGGGACTACCTTTTTTTACCTTTTGTGTAGAGCTCACCTTATATACTAGGTTGGGAAAGCAGAAAGCCACCTTCATGGGGAGATCCTCTGTTAAACCTGGGTCCATTCTTTAAAGCCACTGACTAGCAAAGCAGCAGTGAAATGTACTAGAGCTCCATTAAGAATAGACTAGTAGTGGATGCCAATGTTTCTTATAAATTTGAAATCCAGCCAAAATAGAAGAGTACCTTCTCTTTTCCCCCAGCAAGAGTCACATCCTGCATTGTTCTCCATTTGAAAAATTAATTTTCATTCTTTACAGAGCCAGGAGCGCTTGTTCTGCAGAGATGAATATGCTGCATTTATTAGTTTAAAGCTCTAATAAAAAGACACCGAAAAGCAATAGAGAAAGTTGTTTTTTATGTAAATCAAATCCTGTGGTTTTGCAAGGGGAGTGTGCTACATAAGAATCAGACTATAAAGTTATTTAATTTTTCCTACATCAGCTATTGTTTATATAGTGTTCTTTTCGTTAAGTGAATCAGCTGGCAATGCAGTACACTGCCACTCTGTCAAGAGAAACTTTAGCTTCGCAGCGTAATATATAATATCACTTTTCTACAGTAGCTAAAGTAAGATTAGTCTCTTCAATTTTGCAATTTCTTTAGTGGTAAAGCCTTTGATGTATTTTGGAAAGGCAGTCACAGCAAAGCTTTACTTAAAACGAAAGTCTGCAGATTTTTTTGAAGCACCGCTGGGTTCTTATTTTTAAAAATCAGCTCCTTTGACTTCCCATTTCATCTTTGGATTTAGAAATGCAGTTTTATTAGTGTTCAAAGCATACAATTACAAAGTTATAAAATAGAACTGACCTGAAATCACTGACTGTTTATGCTAGTAGAAAATGTCCTAAATGTGTTTTTCAAGTTTATGTGCATGTATGTAACTAACAGAACAATAACATTAAGAATTATAGCAAAATGTTTCAACTTTTTCCAGTGTTTCTGTATCAGATCATTCTTATTTCATTAACTTTAGGTAGTGATAATTACAGATATAATACAAAATCTACAATTTCACTAAATATAATTTTTCAACAATATATTTGGACTGGGGGATACCCCCATAACATTAAAGGGTTTGGGTACATTTTTATTTACATGCCAACATTTCTCAGTCTTCAAATTCAACATGTCTAGCTATTGCTATAGAGTTTGTAAGCATTTCTGCACATTCTCGTTGAATATTGCAACTGCACAGAACAGGAAATATTTTAATTCAAGCATTTTATATTCCAAGGAACAGATTTCATTTTTCTAAGAAGGGTGTTCCATTGATGGGAAATTTGAATTTCCTTATAGGAAAGGGCCTTATTTTTTTCTTCTTTGCGATATCTGTTTGAGCCAATTCATTCATTATCTCTAAGAAATGCATCTGAGTACATAGAATCTGTCATATTAATTCAAACAATAAAATACAAAACTTTATTACAGTCACTGACCAGCAAAAAGTGGGGCACAAGCGCCCTGGAAGGGGAAGCACAGCTCCCCAGTGAAGCAGTTATTTAAAAGTAGATTAGAAAACAGTTTAAAATCACATTTTAAAACACAGGTTATTGTAACCTGTATGGAACCAGGGGGGGGGGGGTAGGGGGAAGATTGATATATGGAGTCAAAAACACTGGGGGGGCACTAAAGGGGAAGGGAGGGGCACATTGGGGGTGTAGTAGCATTTCAGCTGTAACATGCTGCTCTAACTACATTCCCAACAGGGTGTTACCTTGTGGGGTCAATCATCATCCGTCTAATTTTAAGTGCTGCAGTACAAAACTTAGCAACACTGGAAGTTATTGTAGTGTTAGAGTCCAAAAGCAGCAGGGTGGAATATTAAAAATATTAATTCAGTTCAGTCATGTACAGGACAAATAAATTTAAATGAGTGAAAAGATGATGATAACACAATGGTTAACTATAGAGAGAGTAATTTGTTCTGAATTGTATCATGTGCCTGTATCCTATATAGCAGAATTTTTGTAATTAGGTGTATTAAATGTATTGTGCTATTCTTCCTAAAATTTGCAGTTACTGACTTTATAATCCCATTTCCCCCCAAGGTTATGCCTTTCTGCTATTCCAGGAAGAAAGTTCTGTGCAAGCTCTCATAGATGCCTGTCTGGAGGAAGATGGGAAACTTTACCTGTGTGTATCAAGTCCTACTATCAAGGACAAACCAGTAAGTAGACTGATACAGCGTGTTTTCCTTTATGTTGCTGAAAACCAAATGCATTTGTGAGCAATTGGCTATTTGGTGTCATTTTCTTTGTCCTCTGCAAATAGATATTGACCATGAAAGTTTGTAAGATGTCAGGAAATGCCCAAACCGTTCGCTTTATTGTTCTGTAATGGTTTTATGCGCTGATCCAGAAGCTAGAATGTGGTGTTAGCTTGAAACAGTCATAATTCAGTCACTTTACATACAGTTTTTGTATCTCTCAGTTACCACCTTGCATTAAAACGTGTGTTGTAATTCATCAATCTTTGTGATAGAATATGATCCAATTTTGTATGTCTTTCAACAAATTGTTCCAGGTGCTGTTGCTTAATGTTGCAGTGCTTTAGATATTTAAAACTGGCAATTTTTCTAGATTTTGTGGCAAATTTGGCAGCACCATGTGAAAAGTAAAAGATGAATAAAATCTCTTAAATGTGTACCTGTATAGATTAAACATCATTTGTGCTTAGAATAAATGGGTGCAAGTGATATATATATTTAAATATCTGGAAAGTAGCTTTCATATGCCTTCATTTGGAGATCATTCTAAGCTGTGATATGATGTGAAGCAAAACAGTGTTAGGCTCATGCTTTCTACCCTTTGACTTTTAATCTCTGGTTGATCCTTCTCATATTCTTTCTCTTCTCTTCATACTATTTCCTGCTTCTTGGCAGGGGGTTGGACTAGATGGCCCACGAGATTTCTTCCAACTCTATGATTCTATGATTCTTATTATAAAATTGGAAGAGTTGGTCATCAGTAATAATATAAAGTTATACAGTAATTCATAATAATCTATAATAAATAAAAATGTAATGTTCATTTGTGGGATTAACAGAACTCATAAACCACTGGACGAATTTGGACACAATACACCAGGCCAATGTATGTCCCTTACTCAAAAAAAATTGATTTTGTCATTTGGGAGTTGTAATTGCAAGAGCATTCCGAACCCCACCAATGATGGAATTGAACCAAACTTGGCACACAGTTTTCCCATGACCAAGAGAAAATACTGTAAGGGTTTGGTGGGCAGTGTCCTTTGGTTTTGGAGTTGTATTTCACCTACATCCAGAGAGCACTGTGGACTCAAACAATGATGGATCTGGACCAAAACCAAACTACACAAATATTCAATATGCCCAAATGTTAACACTGGTGGAGTTTGGGGAAAATAGAATCTTGACATTTGAGAGTTGTAGTTGCTGGAATTTGTAGTTCACCTACAATCACAGAGCATTCTGAACCCCACCAACGATAGAATTGAGCCAAACCTCCCACACAGAACGCCCATGACCACCAGAGTGGGCCACAGCAACGCGTGGCAGGGGACAACTAGTAATAATAATAATAATCATATTTTACTTATTATTCAAAAGTATGATCTTCCCAACCAGGTCCTCTCTATAAATGTTTTACTACAAGTTCCAGAATCCAACAGTCAATAAGCTTATAAGGCTTATCAACATTAGATTTTTGTGGATTGCCAAATTCACAGTCCTATAACTTTGTCCCAAATTCAGCCAATTGCTTTTTTCAAATGGACAGAGTAAAGGCATTCCATTTCAGCAATCCTCTTAGCCTAAGTAAAGGAATTAATTCCTTCACCATCCAGTTTTTCCTCAGTTTTCAATATGTATGAATACTTTACTAAAAGGCAGACACCCTTGCAGTTTATAATCTATGAGATTTCAGGGTTCTTTTTAAACATTCTTTATAATCCAAAATTTTGAGCACATGCAGCTAAAGATAGATTCAAATACAGATATGAGTTATGTCTCTAATAAATGTAGTATCCCTGAAAGCAGATATTTCTATCTTATTGCAGCTATCTTTGAAAGGCCTATAAACATCAAAAGTGATTTACCCTGTAGCAGAAATGTCGACTTTTTAAAAGCTCCCTTAGAGATTTTCATGTATTGAAATCTCTTATTCGCTTTGCTATTTTTATTTTAATTTATTCATATTCCATTTTTCTCCTTATGTGGGAAGAAAGTGGCTTACAGTATAAATTAAAATAAAAGATAGTTAAAACAATATTAAAGTTTAAACGCTTTTAAACAGAAATGAAAAGAATGAAAATATTGTTGGTTTAAGTTACAGTTTGACTTGGAGGCAGTCATAAAATATGAAATAATGAACTTTTTAAGCCTAAACTTATACAACTTGGACTTGTTTGCAAAGCAAGTTAATATTGTGTTTGATATATTTGGAGTTGACCCATAAATTGTATTGATACCATGCTGACCTCCAGAGATTGTTCAGTAGCTGCTAAATCAGAGGCTATACATCAGGCATGGGCAAACTTTGGCCCTCCAGGTGTTTTGGACTTCAACCCCCACAATTCTTATGGAAGTTGAAGTTCAAAACACCTGGAAGGCCAAGGTTTGCCCATGCCTGCTATCCCTATATGTGATACTACATGCAAGGCAATCTGTGTTTAAAAATGTTTATCTATATTTAGATGACTTTTGTACTTCTGGTATAGGTGTTTGTGTATACAAAACAGCCCAGTTGTAGTGATAGTAAATACTTGAAAGATTACATCCATAGTTGAGGGCAAGGCAGCTGCTCACGTCCTTGGACACAGCTTGCTTTGTATTGCAAGTGTTCTCATGTTGACCATATTTCTTCCTATACAGCAAATTCTAATTCTTATCTTCATCAGTTTCTGCCAATACAGAATTAATACCAGTTAGGCAATGTCAAAAGATTCAAAATTCCTATCCTCTGCAGCTTTCCAAAAGGCAATTAAACATGTCTTGTTTGTTTGTTTGTTTGTTTTTACAGGTGCAAATACGACCTTGGAACTTAAGTGATAGTGACTTTGTAATGGATGGTTCTCAACCTTTAGATCCCAGAAAAACTATTTTTGTTGGAGGAGTTCCGCGACCCCTTCGAGCTGGTGAGTGAACATGTGAATACAGCAGCTAGTGTTATAAAGAGTTGCCTGAAGTCTGATGCAATAGTAGTCACTCAAATGTTTCAGGATGTTTGGCCTGTTTTTCAAATAATTACATAGCTTGTGTATGAAGCAGGAAAAACACGTTGCCAATTTCCACATTTTCATGTGCGTGTAACGTGTTGAAACCTCTGTTCCTATAAAATTTGTGTTGAGTGGTTTTTCAGTGGGTATTGTAATGTAAGGGGGATAGGATGGATCAAAGCTCAATTCTGCAAGCCAAACCCTCTGCTGAATCCCCCCACCAAGAAAATAAGACCAATAATTTGCAGAGGGACAGCACTGCCTCCCGTATTATGGGGAATTCCAGTGGAGGTCCATATCATATTGCTTCCATTATAAAATGAGCGAAACCTAGTCAGTCTGTATCTGACAAGGAGAATAGCTCATGAGAAGAAACTGCCAAAGCATTTTCTCTCCCTGGTCATGTTGAGGCACAGTTGCCAAATATTTCTAGTCTCTGTTCTCAATCTGAAACTAGAAACGAAGAGATTGAAATACAATAGTTTAATCTGCAGAAAACAGTAAGGGGTTGGTTACAATCAAGTCAAGAGAGCACCAAGGAAGTGCCATGTTTGACTATCCTGCATCATGGGTTTTATAGTCGACCAGAGTCATTAAGGTAAACATGCACATACACTACCAAACCTCCTTCCCTCTTTCCTTTTGCTTCTCCCTCCCAACTCTGTCCTTCTGTGTCTCTCTGTTCCAAAACAATCCTGTTTTGAAAAACTATCTCCTGCATAATTTTCCACCTCCCATCTCTTTCAGGTCATTCTGATTTCTCCTTTCACCTCTTACACACTTCTCTTCCGGGAGCTTGGCAACACTTATCTCTTTCCAAATTCCTTCACTCCCTCTCTTCCCACTCCCTCTTCCCCTCTCTATATTTATTTATTAATTATTTATTATGGCATTTATATGCCACCTTTCTCATCCCGAAGGGGACTCAGAGCAGCTTACAAGATATATTTTCATACAATATATTATATTATTGGCATAGTACAATATCAGTATTATATATTACTATATTGCACTATACCATTACATTGTAATATTATTAGTAATATTACATGTAATGTAAATATATAATTATATTTATAATATTGCATTATTATTACTAGTATTATATTTTATTACATTATAATATTATAAATATTATATGTATATACAATATACTATATTATATTATTAGTAAAGACAAGATGGAACTGTCTTCTGCTCCCCTCTGTCTTCACTCTGGCCAGAGTAGCAGTTGGTGCCAGAGGGGGAAGGGGTCTCCCAACTGATGATATAGGCAGAAGATAAGATGGAAATGTCTTCTGCTCCCCTCTGCCTTCACTCTGGCCAGAGCAGCAGTTGGTGCCAGAGGGGGAAGGGTCCTCCCAACTGATGTTATAGGCAGAAGACAAGATGGAAATGTCTTCTGTTCCCCTCTGCCTTCACTCTGGCCAGAGCAGCAGTTGGTGCCAGAGGTGGAAGGGGCCTCCCAACTGATGATATAGGCAGAAGACAAGATGGAAATGTCTTTTGCACACCTCTGCCTTCACTCTGGCCAGAGCAGCAGTTGGTGCCAGAGGGGGAAGGGGCCTCCCAACTGATGATATAGGCAGAAGACAAGATGGAAATGTCTTCTGCTTCACTCTGGCCAGAGCAGCAGTTGGTGCCAGAAGGGGAAGGGTCCTCCCAACTGATGATATAGGCAGAAGACAAGATGGAAATGTCTTCTGCTCCCATCTGTCTTCACTCTGGCTATTATCCCATTCTCAAATTCTTTTCTTGTAAAATTCACTTTTAAAATCAGTCATTTGTCAATTCAAAGTCATCTTCTTTAATCTGTTTTTCACCTCACCCAGTTGAGAACAGCTAAAGAGAATGGGAAACAATTTTTTTGATTTAGCAGTGAAAAGCAACTTGGAAAGAGTTGCTTCTAACAGGAAAGAAAAACCAATTTGGAGGACTCTTACCTGTTTAGGCTGACTGATTTTTTTATTTAAAAAATTCATTGAAAAATCACAGCAATCCATATATAATTTTATCCTGCAACTTTGGAATACAGCAGCAAGGGAAAATACAGTGGGCTGAAAGGAAAATTGTAGCACAACAGGCTTTGATTTTGAGCTTCTGTTGTTTTGGACTTGTTTTTTGTTTGTTTGTTTTTTGTAGGCTAGATACTATACTTTAAGAAACATGCATAAATCCCTGTTTTGAGTATTCTCTGTTCTTCTGAAAATATCTTAGGACTTTAAGCACTGAAATCTCAAGGTATCCTCAGCCACATATATTCTACCTTTCTGCAATTTCAAATGAGTCAGTCCTCATATTGTCTTAAAGCATGGCTGGCTTTCATTTGAAAATGTTAAATTGGATATTAAATTGGATTTGGAACTTCTCCAGACATTTCATGCATGTGTAATGAATGAATTTTCATTTGATGGTTCTGTAATCCATTTTAAATATTGCCTAGATTCGTTTTTTCTATGCTATTAAGATCATTTTGAAGACGTTTCTTTGTCACCTTAATTTACAATAAGCCTTCACTAAATATAACATCTAAAGCATTGACCATAATTTGTTTAAGACAGAAATAATGATTTAAACAACTGAAACAGTTTTGAGCAATTCCATCCGATCCAAGTGCCATTTTTGACCCCTTTCCTGACTCTGTCTTCAGGCAGCACTCTTTCCAATTCAGCAGCCCCTGGGAGTTAAGAAATAAAACAAAACAAGACCATTTTTAGGTTCCTAAAACCGCAGTTTTTGCCCTAGAACAAGGTTTGTGATCCTTTCGTGCCATGCCTTAATGTGAAAATTTGGTATGGGGCTTTACTGCTCTTGAGGTTCAGCAGGGACTGCAGGAGCTACATATGACCCAGTTTTGATTTAAAAGTCTATTGATCAGCTCTAGGCATTGATCCACTTTTCTCATTTTCTGTATAACCTCGAATTTTGTTTTATTATTTTGGGTTTAATTTTTAGGATGCTTGTTTCTTCTTTAGTCACTTACTTACATTTCTTGTTTATGATTCTTTGGGTAATATGAATCTGTGTCATTTTCTCCTCCCTCAAAATGTCCCAAAATGTTCTGTTAAGGCCCTTGAAGGCCTCAGAATATACCATCATGTCTCAGAGATGGAGTTTGGGGCAAAGAATGTATTTTTTTTTTGGGAGGGGGGATATCAAGTTTGGCCCTCCAAGCTCTCCTGGAGGGCTAATGTGGCCTCCTTGTCTAACAGCTGCTGGCTCCCACCTTAAAAAACTTCTTTACATTGAATGAGGGGTTTGCACATCTCAGTGTTCATACTGAATGCTAGCAAGAATTTCATTCCACTGTAAGCTCCCCCTATATGCCTATAAGAGTTGCCCTTTTTTAGCCATACCATATTTCCATGTTATTCAAATGAAAGTGAATGGTGGTAGCATCTCTACTTCTTACAGGAAGAACATAAAAAATAAGTCATTTTCCATTTAAACACAATCATTTCTAAAATCATTTTAAAAATCATAATTATCTAGATAATTATGCGGTCAAACGAACAAAGACTATTGTAACCATCTGATGTACTGTACACCTCATGCTGTTATATTCCTATATCCAAGTCTCAACTATATTTATAGTATTTTTAATCCTGATTTGGCCAGAGTGGATTATAATTATAATAATGAATACAGTGTTCCCTCGCTACCTCGCAGTTCACTTTTCACAGACTCAATGTTTTGCGGTTTTTCAAAAAATAGGAATTTAAAATATACAAGTAGCGAGGGAACACTGTATACCCATTATCGAAGCGCATAGATGCTGCCACAGATTTGAGTTGCAGAGCAGAAGAATGTCTCTCACACTGCCCCGGGGAGGTGGGATGGGGCAAGCCACGAACCCCTTGGTATTGATGTAGGCACACGGGAAGTGATGTTTATGTGCTTCCTGGAAGCTGGAAGCGTCACCCTGGCTGGTGGAGGCAGCGGGCTGCAAGGGAGGTATGTATGTGGCTGGCGAATACCTCCGTCCTTCCCAGAGCCTAGCCGAAGTGGCACCAGTGAGGGGCGCATAGAGGGCCACCAAGACAGCTTCCACCAAGGCTTCTTTCTCAGGTGACTGGGTGAGAGCCCTAGGCCAGTGAGGAAGCAGAAGGGAGAGAGAAGGGCGGCTCCAGCAAGGGGAGGGGGAAGAGAGGGAGGAAGGGGGGAAAGAGGAGAGGAAAGAGAAGGCGAAGGGATTGAACGAGTGAGAGATAGGGTGATGAGAGAAGAGTGGGTGGAGCCACTCCTAGGAGGGGGTGGTACTACGCAGGCATGTAGCCGGGGGGGGGGGGGGGCTAGAGGGGCTTCAGCCCCCCCCCCGAAATTCTCATGATGGTCCACGAGAAGGCCTTACTGGTGCATTATTTATACTGTTATGTTTATTCATATCATGATCTGATCACCATACTCAATATATCCCATATGCATAGGGGTATTGGGGTAACGATACAAAAGGTTTGCTAGGGTAGATCCTCTTTCACTCAGACTCAGCCCCCCCGAATCAAACTCAGCCCCCCTCCCAGAATCAAAAACCTGGCTACAGGCCTGGTACTACACCTTGTGCGTGCTGAGGCAGTACATATATAGCATCCCTACTTTGTAGATTTTCACTTATCGCAAGTGGTCCTGGAATGTAACACCTGCGATAAGTGAGGGAACACTGTACTGCACTGAGATCTTGCTTCATGAAACCCAGGGAAACTTAGTTTTATCACACCCAAAGCTCTTCCATTTAATATAAATGAATAATTCTCTTTTCAAAACTTCAGGATTCAAAATTACAGCACTTGCTTAAAAATAATATAGTATTATCCATTTCTACCATTGCTAAAATGTTGAAAATGAATCCCTGTGTTTATGAATCTTTTAACCTTTTGTGTAGGCCATCACTGAACCTTCTTCTTTTTTTTCTGGCTCTTTGGTGTCTGTCTTCCTGTCTCTCTTGATTTATTTGATCTTATCCTCTTGTGTCACCTTTTGTAAAGTCTTCTCCCTTATTGTCAGAAATGTCAGCATCACTGCTGTCCATCTCTGATGTCCTATTTCTTCTGTCCTCCTCCGCTTCCATTTAGTCCACATAATGTGAACGCCTCCTTGTCCCTCTTCAGCCGTTTTTCTTTCCCTCTTTCTCCATGCTGTCCATCTCTCTGTCTCTCTTTTATCTCTCTGTTCACTTATCTTGTCTCCCTTCTTGCACTTCATCATCTACACACACAACACACCTTTCCTTTCAATATACACTTGCTGCATTAGGAGGCAGTGTCACATGGGCTTCCTTTTCTTCTCTCCTTTGTGGTCCTTGATACTCATTGAACTTCACACTGCTCACAGCTTCATCCATTCTTCACAAGATGAATAACTCCCAATGAGGCTGTGGAAGCAGGAAGGGGGTGGATACAACATGGCAAGTGTAAGCAATGTGTCTTATAGTGTTATCTGCAAAATGTATTTAATTACTTGGATTTTTGTTGGGAAGAAGGGCCATCATGTCCCAGTTCAGGATGTTTTTTTTAAAAAAATAAAGGAATAAGATAATATCAACAGTGTTGTTATATTCTATCCTTTACTGTTTTGCAGTTGAATTAGCAATGATTATGGATCGTTTGTATGGAGGAGTCTGCTATGCTGGCATTGATACAGACCCAGAGCTGAAGTACCCAAAAGGTGCTGGCAGAGTGGCTTTCTCCAATCAACAGAGTTATATTGCTGCTATTAGCGCACGCTTTGTCCAGCTCCAGCACAATGACATTGATAAACGGGTAAGCAAAATATATCTCAGTAGATTAACTTCGCTAGCACAGAGCAGAATCAGTGATAAGATGAACATTAATACCCAGAGAAGCTTCTTCATTACTTTTGGATTGTAATAAACCAAGGACATAGCATATTGCTTTTCCCTGAACTCTTTGGGAAGAAATAATGTAATCATTATTGCCTTATTACTATATTAGCCTTATCTTCTTTATTTCTACTTGTTTTGAAGCCTTTCAGAATCTTCAGAAGTGGGAAGAACCAGGCTTTCAACATTATTTTATTGAAAGCCAGGCTTTATTATAATAATAATAATTATTATTTATTCTTTATTAGGATTAAAAAGATCTTTTTGTGCCAGTAGGCAAATGAGGCATTTGAGGGAGAATGGGGGTATTCTGCTGGGGAGGTTGTGGGTGGGATTCTGAAGGAATTCTGAATTCTAAATATAATTTTAAGTGTATTGATTATATTTTAACTGTATTTTAATATTTTTTATTTCGTGTCTAAAGCATTGCATACTAAGTATAAAATTGATAAGAATAGAAGGAGCACAAGCAGCTAAATAATTTTTTTACCAAAACAGGGCAACAGTGACTGCATTGTCTGTAGCTTTAAACAATTGTTCCTCTGTACATGAGGCAGGGCGTTGTAGACAAGCATACATGCGTGGAGTTGTTTGTTTTGCTCCACAGTCGCACAAGGTAGAAGATTCTTCTAGGTAGTTCCATTTTGCAAGGTTGTCTTTTTATCTGCCCATTCCTGAATCTGTTCAGGGACTTTCAAGTTGCCCATTATTGGTTTGCCCCTGGAGGAAGACGCTTGTGGAGGGCCATCCAATTGGGATTTCCTGGTTTAGCTGCCCAGAGGGATGATGTGGTTCTTGCTGTTGCTGGGGGAATATTAAGAGGAGTGGTGGTTCTCATGGAGCTTTCCCTTGATTTGAGTCTACTGGAAGGAGGCTGATAGCCATGCAGTGGATGGCTTACACAGTGTTTTCATATTGAACTACCCCCCCCCCCCCATCTTTCAGAAGGCCTGTCTCCACTGTTCCATCCCCTACGAGCTCCTCTCTTTCATATATACCTTTTTCATTCTTATCTCATCCAGTGTTTTATCATTTTCTGTTGTACATTTGGTCCGCCCATTGAGCTTGATTTTTCACCTTGCTATTTTTCACTGTTTTATTCTACTCTTGGGTCTTACTTATTTTATTGTGATGATATTTTTTGTTGTTCTGTATTTATTTTTCTACTATGTATTACCGGGCCTGGACTCACGTAAGCCGCTCCGAGTCCCCTTTGAGGAGATGGTGGCAGGATATAAATAAAGATTATTATTATTATTATTATTATTATTATTATTATTATTATTATTTCTCTCACAGTTAGCAGCAACCTCATCTGTCGCACATTGGGGGGCAGTGCCAGCTAGCTTATAAGATTTTAATCTTATAGCCACACACTACTGTTTAATTGTTGTTTCCATTTTTTGTATTTGCTTTGTTTTAAACTGTGACCAGATTATGTGGTTGTTAGTCAACTTGAATTCCCATGGGAAGAAAGATGCGATATAAATAAAGTAAATAAAAATAAATATTATATTATATCTTTATTTTTTAATTCATTTTTATTGTGCATTTTCCTGTGTATTTACATAGAAAGAGTGAGAACAAAGGATTTTTAAGAGAGAAAGTGTAGAAGGAAGTGTAAGTGTATATCTTTAAATAATCTTTTCTGAGGAATCTATAGTAATATGATGGCAATACAAAACTGTGACTATTTTTGACAAGTCTAGTGATATTATAGGTTGCATTTGTCAAAACTGCCAATCCATAAGGGCCATAATATTTAAGTTGGTTCTAACTGTTTTGAACGTTTTTGAAAGCTGCTGTTTATTACATTCTGACATGCAAGCCCCTCCTAAATTCAGATTTGTGAGACCAATGCACAGAATTTCCCTCTTTTTTGAACACTTTTGTACTCCCGCCCTCTTTCCTAGGTGGAAGTGAAGCCATATGTGCTTGATGATCAGATGTGTGATGAATGCCAGGGCACTCGCTGCGGTGGGAAATTTGCTCCGTTCTTCTGTGCCAACGTGACCTGCTTGCAGTATTACTGCGAATACTGTTGGGCAAGCATCCACTCTCGCGCTGGGCGGGAGTTCCACAAACCACTCGTCAAGGAAGGAGGGGATCGGCCACGCCACGTTCCTTTCCGCTGGAGCTGAAGCCCGGGCATCAACCCAGCAGCAAGTACTGGAGCCGACGACATTGAAGGGAGAAGAGAGTGCTGCCTCAGGGCTTTAGTGTTCTGGAAATCTGTGCATTCATCCTTGACTTTAAAGAAGAGATGGGTCTTTTTATTATGATTACTATTACCATTGTTACGATTATTATTTACAGTCACATTACTGAACTCGGTGTCCAGTATAATACAAACTTAGCGGAGTATAACTGTACTGATTTTGCACTTTGATTCACATCCACATCTGCTTGGTACCTTAAACTTCTTACACGAGACTTGTCACGCTCGACAATAAGTAGACTGCCATTCTCATTGGGCTCCACTAGGTTGATGTCTAGATGATGAAGATTATTTTTTTAAATTAATTTTATGTTGAAACTGGAGCATGCACTTATTTTCAGAAACTTAGATTTGCCCCTCGCAGATGACTTACCAAAGGTAACACTCACAAGCAGGTGGCAGATGTAGCAAAAAAACAAAACAAAAATAAAAAACCAAACATGGATATTCAGCAATCATTAGTTTGGGTCACATAGAGTAGGAACAACCCTAAAACAAAAAAAGTCTTGCGTTGCTCTCCATTTTTATTGGTAATGACGATACCTCATAAGCTGGATCACATCTTCTCCACCCCTTTCTTCCCGCCCCACGTTTTGTTCCACCCCTTTTTCCTTTGCCGAGGGTTCCCTCTTTGGTTAGACCTGTTAGTGTTATGTAAATGTATGCTGCAATAGCTTTTGCTGCTATTAAGATGGTATTACTGATACCACCATACTCTATTCAAGCTAGGGTATCGATTTAAACGACAATTATGTGATTAAATAAAAAAATAGTGACGGCTGCTGTAAGGAGATCAGTATATCATTCAGAAAGCTTCCAAGGAAGGTCAACAGTTTTGACTGCATGTTTACTTAATCAGGTTGCTGCATGCAATAAATTTTTTTATATATGTCTAATATGAAAATCAGCCCACCGTGCACCAATTAAGAATCTATATAGGCTACAAAGTACTCAGTAAAATAATTTAAACAACACACAGACACACACACACAGAGATTACTGACTGGAGGAAGGCATGCCTCAGTAAATGTAAATGCTTCTGAAATTAGGATCAGCCCATTGCAGTATGACCTATATTCCAACAAATATTTTTTTAAGGAAACTAGATGTAGAATATCCTTCAAACAAATTTGTGAATGATAGACGAAGTACTTTGCGGTGCTCTGTTATATATTGTGCAATTTATTTTATATAGTAAAAGTGATTATGTCCAGTACTGTGATCAAACTATAACTGTTTAAGCCTCTCTGTGTCTAACATTCACATACTTCTGAAAGTGCAACAAGTGTTAAGGACAAATGGACACTCACAACTTTAAAAAAAATTGAGCTCTTCGTTCCAATCTCATAAGCGCTTGCACCGTTTGATGTAGTGGCGGCCCTTGTCCAGAAAACCAAAGAGCTCGTAACAGCATATGTACACTACCAATGTCACTTGTAGGCCGGAAAAGAGAACTAGGCACATTTAACGAAAAGTGAGAAAAAGTGGTGCTAAAGAAATGTCTGCATACAAAAGTTAACTCGCAAGATGTCTGCTCTCTGGGTGTGACATTTAATTTCTTGAACCCTGGATGTATCCTGTGAAGCTTGAATCTATTTGAGATCTACTCTATATAACAGTGGACATTTTTTTAGCATGTACTGTGGGGCTGTGCAAGACAAACACATAGACACACGTGGGTGTGCTAATTGTGAGAATGTGTACACTATTCTGGGTGTTTTTGTTTGTTTGTTTGTTTGTTTGTTTCTTCGTTCGTTCTCTCCCCACCCTGTTTTTGTTTTTAAGTTCTGGGGACAATCTAACTGGATATGGCACCGCATCGTAGATTTAAATGTTCCGGTTTTGTGTGTTGTGATGGCCTTGTTACTGTCTAACTTTGTACGTTTTCTTTTAATGTTTAGTTGCAATTATTGGCTCTGAAAGAAATTTTCTGAGTTTGAAAAAAAAATAGTTTTTTACTGGTTTAGAAAATCATGTTTAGTATCCCTTTTAAAGTTTCTTCTGGGCATTTTTGTGAGATTGCTTTATCCAGCCCAGCTGTCTTTCCTTCTGTTTGGGGTTTTTCTTTTCTTTTTCTTTTTCTTTTCATCTATACGAGATTTGTTATGCACTACTTTTTGTATCTAGACAGTTTTCAATAGTTGGCAGATTATTCTTTTTTAAAAGAAAAAAAGGCATGCTTTCTGACTGACATTGATCTTTTGCAATACCTCAATTTTGAAATAATAGGAAAGAAAATATTTTCTAAGTAAGTTTATTCAGAAAAAATATATATATTAATTTAATTCTGCAAGAAAATGATTTAACAGATGGGTAACTTTATTTTTTTCATGCTTATTTGCGTTTTTGAAAATTAAAGAAGTTAGAGCTTTATAACTGTAATATTGAAGATCCTAGCTAACCTACAGAAGTCTACCTAATTATGTGAAATGAGAGACGTTTTTGGAAGAAATTTCCCACTTTCCATGTACAAACATCCTCTAGAAAGAGAGACGGGGGGAAAGCGAGCGAGTGAAAGAGAGAGATGCTCGAAGTTACATAGGTGTTAAGCTTGAAATGAATGAATACAGCATTGAAAGATGTAAAACAAACAGCATTGGTGCTGGGAGTTGTGAATAGAAGGCAGAAAAAAAACTATTTTTCCCTTAATTTGTATATTTATAATCAAAACAATTATGCACGACTGACCAGAATTGTGAGAGTTCTTCTGTTTGTATTTTTTAAAGATAATTTTTTAGTTTATTAAATTATAACATGGTCCCTTTTTTGTTTTGTAAATGAATGTGCCCCCTAAGTTGTTAATATGTTATATTATTATTATTATTATTATTATTATTATTATTATTATTATTAAAGAGGGTCCTTCAAGAAAAGAAGTTATTTTTTAAAATAAGGTGTTCTGAACTGCAACTTGACTAAGAAGCCCCCGGGCACAGGTCCTCTTGTGGCCTTCTCTTGATGCGAGACTTGAACTAGTCGATTTTTTTTGAAGGCGACTTAACCTCGACTCTTTGTTGTTATGTGCAATACTGTTTGTACTGTTTGTATAAAAAAACCGAAAAAAAATGAAAAGAAAAAAGGCATAAATCTTTATTGCAGATTTATTTTCATTGCAAACTTTAGACATTGTGATTCACTAAGATCATTTTTCTACTGTCAAATATGTACCTTTTCTTCATGCTGGTATTTTTTCAATAGTAATGTAGCCTTTGTACTGAGACAAAATTTTCATTGTTATTTTTAGAAAGATTTTTTGCTAAGAGAAATTTAAACATTGACATATTTTTCATTTTTATTTCAGATTTTTTCTTTAAGGAGTGCTTTCTCAACCATTAATATAGTTGTTTCTGGGAGAGACTTTCATATCTGGTCAATGTCATTAATATTATTTTGTATTTTTACTTGGAATAAATTAATTTTATGATGCTAATTCTTTAAAAGTTTATTTTTTTCATTTTCAGTTATTTTTGAAGCTAAAAAAAACCTTTGTAATATTGTTACTAAAGTGTCTAGTTTTTTGAAATGCAAAGCTTTATGTATTAACTCGCTGATGTGGTTTACAATGGTGTGAAAATGGTTGGATATGTGAAATGATTGAAAAAACTGTAATGAATAATTGGGCAATAAAATTACAGAATGAAGCAGGAAATGGATGTGATATTTTTGAGAAGCCTTTTTTCCTTTATCGGAATGATTTAGGGAGATAATAGGGATGTCACAGTACCAGTTCGCTGTCTAGATTTATACAACACCAATGCTGATAAAACACTATTGCTGTTGTAATGGACTCCAATCTTTCGAAGTAAGAGGCGCGCAACCTTTCCGGTTGAGCGTAACACGAATTTGCTTCCTCCCCACTTTTATCATAGGCGCTCTCAGCACTACGGGGGCCTCGTGGGGCAGCCACGAATGGAGGTTACACAGCACTAATGCTTGGCCAATTCCCTGCCCCTACCCCTACCCCGCTCATACCCACCATGGCAGTCTCTTTTGGACTGTTACGTTCACTCTCTCCCAAATTTCAGTGTGATCTGCCATGATTTTATTTATTTACTCATCTCCCCACCCCATTCCCATGCTGCATTTCCATGCACTTCTTTACGCGGTAACCCAGAACCAATGGAGGGAGTTGTATAGCGTCCGCATAATGTTACCATACGGTGTAATTTACTGCATAGTTAGTGCTAAATAATGCATGCGTAGCGACCCTTATGACTATATCGGAGCACTTTCGTCAAGCTTCCTTGTATATTCCTCCCTTTCTTTTTGAGTTTGTCCTTCGGCATTCCAAGTGCAACGTCCGTTGCTGCTATTGAAACACTGCTTCACTTTATGTAGTTCATCTCCCCCTATGTTTGTCGAACCCCTACTGTTTTTGCTGCTATCCCACCAGACCTTCTGTGCTGAAGCTAGAGATACAACTGTTATCCATTCCTTAAGACCCCGCAAACCAAACTGGTGTTATATAAACAGAACATACAATGGCCTTCCCTAGATGCATCCGTGCCCAGAGTTGGTCTCACATTGGTTTCTACTGAAGGGAGGCAATGTTTATGATCTCTTGTAGAAATGTCTAGAGTTGGCCCATTGTTGTCCTCTTTGTGTGTAAAGTTATAGACAAAAATCAAACTAGTGAGTAAAATTTAGACTCTAATTAGGTACTACTGGTTGGGATGAACACAAATTGTCAAAGTATACTAGACGTAAAGGAGAAAAAATTACAAATTCCTGCAAAGTGGTACAAAGTGTGTTGCTTAGATTTCTGTCTACACACTTGCCTTTTAGGAAGGCAGGGGCTAACAAGAAAATTGTATTACAAATATGCAGTTAGCAAATTAACTTTGCTAATTTCACTATCTTTGTTAGAGTAGTACAAAATATATCTATATAGTGCTTTACTGGGGGAGATTCCCCCCATGTTAATATTTCAGTATTGTGACATCTCTACTTGCAAGATATGAGTGAAAGATTAGTCACAGGTTTGTAAAAAAACAACAAAACAAACTCTTTTGTTAAACCTGGCTTGTATGTAGTTGCTTTTTACACCAGTTTGTACAATGTCGGCTTAATTTTTTTTAACCAGGAAACCTTTTTCTTCTCGATCTCCACTGTTGTAGTGTTTCTGTCTGACCACAGAGTATTTTATATTCATGCTGGTGGTTTGCTCTATACCCTGAGTGGGTAGCAGATCAGGGGCTGTTATGTCATTCTGCACATTTTAAATTTACCTAATAATAACGTTTAGCAACAAATAGATATCCAGGGTGCTAATACGGGATAATCATTTCTGCTGTTTTTTGTTTCTGGATGTAGTTCTGTTGGAGTATAAAGTACTAGGTATTTGTAATTTTGCTGTCAAAATAATGGACATAACTTTTAGAGTGTTCACAGCTAAGATCTCTGTACTTGTTTTTTCAACTAATTTTAAATGTACCATATCTTTTACTACATGTTCTCTTAGACTGGTTTTGCTAGTAACCCTAAAAGGCTTTTATCTCTTTTTTTGGCTTGAACTAATGCTTTGTATGGAACTGCAGTACTGTGACTAAACATGAAGCTCAATGCTGCTATTGCTTACTACTGCTTCAACTTTGTAGTTTGAACTTAATTTTTTCTGTAATAACTTATTAAATCTAGTTGTATGAAGTACTGACACTTGTCATCCTTTGCATGCTGAAAAATAAACAAAGGGGAAAGTACTGTCGGGATACAGACCTGGAAACTTAGAAGATAGCAACGAAGTATTCCTCTAAATCATTGGTTCCCAACCTGTGGTCTGTGAACCACCAGTGGTCCACAAGAATGAAAATATGGTTTGTGGCCTCACCATTACTAGACCGTTGCCTCGAAAACACGCAGCAACGAGAGTGACTGGTCTCGCAAAACTGTATAGTACTGAGGCAATGGGGATGTCAGGGGGGGAGAGGCTGACTACCTGCAAAAGATTACTACTACCACATCAACTCTAGATTTTTAACTGTGGTTTTCTGTGGGTGAGCAGATGGCGACTACTGAATGGCATATGTTCTGTATCAGAAACTAGAGCTGATGTGGTCTATCAAATGCAATTTTCTGAATCAGCACCCCAAATAACCACACCGAATCTAAAGTTGACCAAAAAGTGATTCGTAACCCTTTTGTTATTAATGTTGGAGCGTGGTCCCTGATTAAAAAAAAAAAAAGGATGGGAACCACTGCTCTACATATTATACTTTGACATGTATTTACACTCCCGTCTTCTCTTTGTTTGTACAATGACACAGGTTCAATCAGTTTTACGTATTGTTGAATGCTTTCATGGCTGGAATCACTGGGTTGTGGTAGGTTTTTTGGGCTGTATGGCCATGTTCTAGAAACATTCTCTCCTGACATTTCGCCTACATCTATGGCAGGTATCCTCAGAGGTTGTGAGGTCTCAGACCGAAAAACCTACAACAACTCAGTTTTCTTTATCCACTACAAGAGCCCTTGTGTTGGAGCTGTCAATCCAATAAGATACATCCTTGTTCTTTAGAGAAAATGTGGCAGTCGTCCTTCTGTATCCATGGACTCTGCATCCATAGGTTCAATATCCATGCCTCAAAAATATTCCCAAACAAAATTCCAAAGAGCAAACTTTAATTTTGTTCTTTTATATGTTAATATGCCACTTGTATATAATGGGACTTGAGCAAGCCCATAGCCAAGAGGTGGTTTAAGGGTTCAAACCACCCCTGAAATTATTCAGGTCAAAAAGGAAAACCTGGTTTACTCATGAATTTTAACTAATTAACCAAATCGCCATACCAAATATAAGAGAAGCAAAAACTCCAGAACTGCAAGCACTATCTAAATCAAATCTTGATTATTTACACTATCATTACCTACCTTCCAACCAATTTACATTGCAACGGTAGCAATAGCGGACATAGTGGAAGCGACCATAGTGGAAGTTGCAAAAATGTAGTAGCTGGCAGGCAAAGTCTAAGACACCGGGGGTGGGGTGTGTGTGATTGACCTGGATTGCAGGTGAAAACTGAGGAAATTGTAGAAACTGAAGTGTCTACCACTGGTTCATCTAATCCAAAGAAACCATGGAACAGGAGCAAAGAGAAGAAGCTGTGTCATTGTTGGACCTTGGACTTTATATAAACAAGACTTTTTCTGATGACCAAGCGAAAGCTCAATTAGTGCAAAATCCACAAACTCAATTGCTAGGATATGTATTTCCTGTGGATAAGAAGAGGCATCTAAGATTTCAACCCAAATGGTTCAGCAGATTTCCTTGGTTAACTTACTCATTGCATGTATAAGGTGCACTCTGTAAGTACTGTGTGGTGTTTGGAGGAGAAGTTGGGGGTAAAGGTGGTAATCAGAAGCTCGGTGCATTTGTGCGATGGTAAGATGCAATAGAAGTCTTCAATAGTCACCAAAAAGCAGATAACCATCAGAACAACTTGTGCTTGACTGAAAACATCTTGCTCATTCACAGTGGAAAACATCTTGATGTAACCCGTCATCCTGATAAAGGAAATAGGAAGAAAGCAGAAGAAAACAGAAAGCAATTTCTGTCAATTGTAGAAACTCTTGTCCTTTGTATCCGACAAGAAGGAGAAATGATTCGGGACCTATTACTTGTGAAGAATCTTTGTGTAATGATGGTCATTTCAGGGCCCTGTTGAGACACTGGGTTGAAAAGTCATCTCAGGTGGAAAAGTTTCAACCCCTCCTGAATTTTTTTTCTGGCTACGGGCCTGGACTTCAGCATCCATAGATTTTGGTATCCATGAAGGGTCCTGGAACTAAACCCTAGCAGATACAAAGGCCTACTGCACATTTAGCAACTCTCAACATCACAGTATCAAGTGGTTGGAGGAATTTCACCCATCAAAATCTGAGAAGTAACTGAAACTAAGCAAAGTCTTTTACCAGCTTCAAGGAGTAATATTACTTTTTTTGTGTCAGGAATGACTTGAGAAACTGCAAGTCGCTTCTGGTGTGAGATAATTGGCTGTTTGCAAGGACATTGCCCAGGGGATGCCCTTGCGGGACCCCACAGGTCAATGGCCAGGGGTTCGAGCAAGAGTTCCCTAGCTTCACCAACTGGGAACGACCCTCCAGGAAGGACCAGAGCCACAGTAAAACCGTGCCCCCAAGTCCCATCCCAGCAAGTCTCCCCAGAAGGATACCATGGTCGATGGTATCGAAAGCTGCTGAGATATCCAAGAGAACAAGCAGGGTCACACTCCCCCTGTCCGGTTTCCTGCAGAGGTCATCCACCAAGGTGACCAAAGCCATCTCGGTACTGTGCCCAGGCCTAAAGCCAGACTGCGAATAATCCAGAAAATCGGTGTCATCGAGGAATCCCTGAAGCTGCGAGGCAACCACCCACTCCAGAACCTTGCCCAAAAAAGGGAGGTTGGAAATTGGTCTGTAGTTGTTACATATGGTCAGGTCAAGGGAGGTTTTCTTTAATAGAGGTTTTACCACTGCCTGCTTGGCCCAAAGAAGTATTTATTATTGCAACAAACCATTCCAATAACCCTTCTCTGGCCAGTTTAACTAGCCAGGAGGGGCAAGGATTCAGAACGTAAGGGTCGCTCTCACCATCTCAAGGATCCCCTCCACGTCATCAGGATGAACAAGATGGAAAGAATCCCATAAGACAGGTGCCTCGGTTACTTCATCTGGCACTGAGTTTAAGCTGGAGTCCAGCTCAAGACGTATCTGAGCAACTTTGCCTATACACACACATATACACACATATATATATATACACAAAACACATATGAACATGGGCCACAGCAATGCATGGCAGGGGATGGCGAGTATACTTACATAATCCGCCCTGGTTTCATTTATCCATGCACCAATTCCCACCCACCCCCACCCCCCATGTTTATGGATTTCTCTAGGTCCTGCAGTGCAATTCTGTGGTATGCTTTCAGATCAACTATAGTCAATATATAAAGTTCAGCATTATCCACAGTTTTCAGATATCCACAGAGGGCAGTGTTAGATACATGGGTCATACTGTATAATATGCCATGATTAATTTTATGTAGGTGAAATTGTAAGATTCTAATATAAATCTTTGAGGTGTCTCGGCCTACGATATTCCTGGAGAAAAAACTTAGCTGTATTAAGAAATATTTGGGGGTCCAAACTTGATAGACATCAGACAAAGACTTCATTTCCAGGTTCTTGATGTTAGTCACTTCAAGGATAGCACATGTTTGTTTGCATATTGATTCACGGGGATTTGGAACGAAAACATATATGGCTTTCAATATAATGGAAACATCTAATTTTAGCTGCCATGTGTGTTTATGAACTGATTGTGCACGAACTTGGAACCTTTCGCATTACACATTACTTGCACATTGAACTTCTGCATGGAGAGGCTGCCGTGCAGAAGCCTCCGTCTCCTTCTACTGCAAGGAAGAATCATCCATCTGTTCCTGTCACATTCAGCATTAACATCTAGATAAGCCTTATTTATGATGAAAATCTCAGAGTTGGAAGTGGCTGAATAATGGATCTTGCTTAAATTCTGCTCCGTGTAGGAAAACCAGGAGTAGAGCATTCCTGATTCCCACTCCCACCCCCAATACATCTATAAAGCTTCGCTGCTGTGTTGGACTGGATGAGAGCTAACAAATTGAAACTGAATCCAGACAAGACAGAGGTCCTACTGGTCAGTCGTAAGGCCGAACAGGACAGAGGATTACAGCCTGTGTTAGACGGGGTTACACTCCCCCTGAAGACGCAGGTTCGCAGCTTGGGAGTGATCCTGGATTCATCGCTGAGCTTGGAACCTCAGGTCTCAGCGGTGGCCGGGAGAGCTTTTGCACAACTAAAACTTGTGCACCAGTTGCGCCCATACCTTGGGAAGTCGGATCTGGCCACAGTGGTCCACGCTCTTGTTACATCCCGAATATTTTACTGCAACGCACTCTACGTGGGGTTGCCTTTGAAGACTGTTCGGAAACTTCAATTAGTCCAGTGGGCGGCAGCCAGATTAGTCACCAGAGCGTCATACAGGGAGCATACCACCCCTCTGTTGTGTCAGCTCCACTGGCTGCCAATCCAGTTCCGAGCACAATTCAAAGTGCTGGTCTTGAACTACAAAACCCTTTACGGCTCCGGCCCAGCGTATCTGTCCGAACGCATCTCCCTTTATGTCCCACCTCGGAGTTTGAGATCTTCTGGGGAGGCCCTGCTCTCGACCCCACCTCTATCACAAGTGAGGTTGGTGATGTGGCAGCAAAAAAAGCCAATGGGATTTTGGCCTGCATCAATAGGAGCATAGTGTCTAGATCTAAGGAAGTAATGCTACCCCTCTATTCCGCTTTGGTTAGACCACACCTGGAATATTGTGTCCAATTCTGGGCACCACAATTCAAGAGAGATATTGACAAGCTGGAATGTGTCCAGAGGAGGGCAACTAAAATGATCAAGGGTCTGGAGAACAAGCCCTACGAGGAGCGGCTTAGGGAACTGAGCATGTTTAGCCTGAAGAAGAGAAGGCTGAGAGGAGATATGATAGCCCTGTGTAAATATGTAAGAGGAAGCCACAGGGAGGAGGGAGCAAGCTTGTTTTCTGCTTCCTTGGAGACTAGGACGCGGAACAATGGCTTCAAACTACAAGAGAGGAGATTCCATCTGAACATTAGGAAGAACTTCCTGACTGTGAGAGCCGTTCAGCAGTGGAACTCTCTGCCCCGGAGTGTGGTGGAGGTTCCTTCTTTGGAAGCTTTTAAACAGAGGCTGGATGGCCATCTGTCAGGGGTGATTTGAATGCAATATTCCTGCTTCTTGGCAGAATGGGGTTGGACTGGATGGCCCATGAGGTGTCTTCCAACTCTTTGATTCTATGATTCTATGATTCTATGGTGGGGACGAGGAGCAGGGCCTTCTCAGTGGTGGCCCTTCACCTGTGGAATTCACTCCCCGGGTAAATTAGGTCATCGACATCCCTCCTCTCTTTCAGAAGGAAATTAAAAACATGGTTGTGGGACCAGGCTTTCGGGCAATCTTGCGGTTAGATAAGGACAATGATGACCAGAATCGATAGTATTTGACAACGTGGAATGAATTACGGACTCGGAGATGGCGAACGCTGAGTATTAGATTGTTTTTATTGATGTATAAACTGACTGTCTTAGTTGTTATAATTGCTGTTTACATGTTTTATCCATTGTTATGTTTATGCTGGCATCGAATTGCGCCTTTGTAAGCCGCCCTGAGTCCCCCCGAGGGGGTTGAGAAGGGTGGGGTAGAAATAGGCGAAATAAATAAATAAATAAATAAAATAGAGGATTCTGGTCATTATTTCTTGACTATATTCCTTAGAATTGCTCAGCAGGAAATCTGGAGGATTCTGTGAGTTACACACAGGCCCGTAGCCAGGATTTCGATTCGGGGGGGGGGGGGGGGGCTGAGTTTTTTTCAGGGGGGTTGGGGGGGGCTGAGTTTCGGGGGGGGGCTGAGTCTGAGTGAAAGAGGGTCTACCCTAGCAAACCTTTTGTATCATTACCCCCAAACTCCCATGCATATGGGATATATTGAGTATGGTGATCAGATCATGATATGAATAAACATAACAGTTTAAATTATTTATTTATTTATTTATTTATTTATTTCCGGCACTTATACCCCGCCCTTCTCACCCCCAAGGGGGGACTCAGGGTGGCTTACACAACGAGGCACCATTCCGCGCCCATACAATTACAGTTATACAAAATGACAATCATAATTAAAACAATCAAAACAGTTATCATAGATAAAACCACAATGCAATTAACAATCAATAACACAACATATAGAACAATTCACGTGTTCAGCATTCGTCTTTCCAGGTTCCGGATCCCATTCCATTATACCTTTCCTAGATAGTGTCAATTCTTTACCTGCTCATTTGACCAAACGCTTGGTCCCACATCCATGTTTTGAGTTTTCTCCTAAAGGAGAGGAGTGAGGTCGCTGTTCTGATTTCCCCGGGGAGCGAGTTCCACAGGCAGGGGGCTGCCACCGAGAAGGCCCTGCTCCTCGTCCCCGCCAGCCTCACTTGTGACACTGGTGGGATCGAGAGCAGCCCCCCCCCCCCCCGGCCGATCTTAAACTCCGGGGTGGGACATAAAGGGAGATCCGTTCGGACAAATACACTGGGCCAGAGCCGTGTAGGGTTTTGTAGGTCAAAACCAGCACTTTGAATTGTGCACCAGTAAGGCCTTTTCGTGAACCACCATGAGAATTTGGGGGGGGGGGGGGGGGCTGAAGCCCTTCAAGCCCCCCCCCCCCCCGAAATTCTCATGGTGGTTCACGAAAAGGCCTTACTGGTGCACCGCTACATGCCTGGTTACACACTAATGTTAGAGTAAGATATTACAAATGGGCCTTAAAAAAAAATTATCCGCCCGCTGCTGCCTCCTCCCCCACTATACCACCTTTTCAATTTGCTGTGGCTGTAGCAGGAGTTCACTCTGGTTTCCCATTAATTGCAGCTCAAGCAGCTTCTTTAGATCCCACTTCTGTCTGCCAACAATTGTTGATGGGGGGGAAAGAGAGAGCGAGCTGAATGTTGAATTCAGCAAAGCTCTTTCTCGAATAGCCCAAGATCTTTAACAGCATTGCTGGCAGGCAGCCAGGGCTAAGGGAAACAACAGCCGAGCGTGTCGCCAGTGTAAATGCTGATTTGTCAGCAGCAGGATGGCAAATGGCAGAGAAGCTGGCTGAAGCAATAATTCTCTAACGGGGAGGACAATCGCCCCGCCAGAACACCCTGGCACTATGAATGATCCACCTTCGGGGGTTCGGTGGATAATAGGAATCTAATGAATGGACGAAACGGTGGGAGATGGGGACAACAGGTCGTAGCTTTTTTCCTCTTTTGTCCTCTACAAGGGACTTTCAAATCTTTCAACAATGAGGTCAAATAAGGCAAGTCTGCCTTTTTTTTTAGAGGGGGTGCTCATAGGATGCTGTGTAGCACATAGCAATCCATTTGTAATTGGATGGACGGAAATGAACATTTGTGACTTATGTTGAGTTTGTTGGAGTTGGTAAATGTAAATAAGCAGATAAGCAGGACTTTGGCGCAGCTGGCTGGTTCCATTAAGATCACTACTGACCGAAAGGTCATGAGTTCGAAGCCAGCCCGGGTCGGAGTGAGCTTCCGACCAATTTTGCGTAGCTTGTTGTCAACCTTTGCAACCCAAAAGACAGTTGCATCTGTCAAGTAGGAAGTTTAGGTACCACTTATATGGGGAGGCTAGTTTAACTGATTCATGAGGCCATAAAAATTTCCAGGAAGTATGGAAAGAATGAGGAAGTACTTAATCAGTGGCACAAATGGACAGTGATGCGACAGCTCTCCTGGTAGCCAGGAAAGTTGGAATGTTAAGTAACCTCTGACTGTCTGTCTATATGTGTTGTGTGTCTATGGCATTGAATGTTTGCCATGTTTGTGTACATTGTAATCCGCCCTGAGTCCCCTGCGGGGTGAGAAGGGTGGAATATAAATACTGTAAATAAAATAAATAATTTACCACCGTTTCTGAATCAAAATATACCCTGCAGTATAATAAAGTGTCACTCAGGCTTGTGTAAGAAGTAACAGTATCTTTGTTGTTGTTTATTTGTTCAGTTGCTTCCAACTCTTCATGACCTCATGGATCAGCCAAGGCCAGAGCTCCCTGTCGGCCGTCACCACTCCCAGCTCCTTCAGAGTCAAGCCAGTCACTTCAAGGATACCATCCATACATCTAGCCCTTGGTCGGGGCCCTCTTCCTTTTCCCTTCCATTTTCCCCAGCATAATTGTCTTCTCTAAACTTTCCTGTCTTCTCATGATGTGGCCAAAGTACTTCATCTTGGCATCATTATCTTTACTTCAGTTCAAAAGTTCAAACAGGGCAACAATATATACAGCAGTCTCTCTGGATTGATACATAGAGAACAAAGGAAATAACAGTCCTTTAAACAGTCTTTATGCTTTATGCTTTAGAAATAATAAGGCTTAAAATAGTTTACAGCCATTTCCTGACTGGCTGTTTCCAGTCAGCACTCTCTTCACTGTCCAAGATGAGACTGGCAGTTAAAACCATTGGTCTCAGCGACAAGCCAGAGACAGCAGCGAATCAGAACTCCGGCTCCTGGCATGCTCAGCCAATCAGCTGCTGACACACGCCTCTCCAGTTAACCCACCACATCATGAAGTCTTTTACAAATTCTCACAGAGTTTGGGATACTACAGATCATACTGCAGGTTGAGTAATACTAATAGTAATTAGTTTTATTTCTTATGTGCCTCTCCTTGTGACTCGAGCCGGGTTGCAACATAGCTAAAAACACATAATCATTATATAAAATACACATATTAAATAATAATATACTGTGCCTGGTTGGTTCATCGAGTGCTCTGCTATGGCTGACTTCTCTGGTTGGAGTAGTCTGCAGTGCCTTTCATGTTCCTTGAACATTATTTGAGAACACAGAAATGCTGGACCACTTTAACAACCACCATGTCAGGCTACTCAGAGATGCCACTGAAATCCACAATAGAAAGAAGAAGAAAAAACATGAAAATGGACAAAAACTGGCTATCACTATTAAAATAACTCTAAATTTATAACAGTAAATAAAGAACAAAACTCAAACACAGGGGAACTCCAGAGAAGAAACAATCAGGAACAGCTAATCACCTCTCAACAAAGGATTCCCCCAGGCAGTGACAAGCCACTCCTAAAAACTGTCAGGCCATCAAATGCTAATCAAGGTGGCCAGTTAAAAGTCACATCTAGCTCCAACAGACAAGAGTTCTTTCTCCCACCCTGGACCTTCCACGGATATATAAACCCAATTTTCCTAATTTCCAACAGACGTCACAACCTCTGAGGATGCTTGCCATAGATGCAGGCGAAACGTCAGGAGAAAATGCTTCTGGAACGTGGCCATAGTAAAGGTAAAGGTAGTCCCCTGACATTAAGTCCAGTCATGTCTGACTCTGGGGTGTGGTGCTCATCTCCTTTTCTAAGCCGAAGAGCCAGCGTTGTCCGTAGACACCTCCAAGGTCATGTGGCTGGCATGCCTGTATGGAGCACCGTTACCTTCCTGCCGGAGCGGTACCTATATCTACTCACATTTGCATGTTTTCAAACTGCTAGGTTGGTAGAAGCTAGGGCTGACAGCGGAAGCTCACGCCGCTCCCCGGAATCGAACCTGCAACCTTTGGGTCAACAAGCTCAGCAACTCAGCGGTTTAACCCACTGCGCCACCGAGGGCTCCAACTCTAAAATTATAATAGTAAATAAAGAACAAAACTCAGACACGGGGGAACTCCAGACAAGAAACAATCAGGAACAGCCAATCACCTCTCAACAAAGGATTCCCCCAGGCAGTGACAAGCCACACCTAAAAACTGTCAGGCCATCAAATGCTAACCAAGTGAAATATCCACACCTACCTCCAACAGACAAGAGTTCTTTCTCCCACCCTGGACCTTCCACAGATATATAAACCCAATATTCCTAATTTACAACAGACGTCGCAACCTCTGAGATGCAGGCAAAACGTCAGGAGAGAATGCTTCTGGAACATGGCCATACAGCCTGAAAAACCTACAACAACTCAGTGATTCCGAAAATGAAAGCCTTTGACAAAACGTATCCTTTCTAGGAGCACATGCATTGAACATGTGCAATGACCCGCCAGTCACACACAGACCCATAGATCGGGGCGTCTCCATGCCTGCTCTAGCTAATCCATACACTGTGGCTTGTTGAAGAAATTTGCACTGGTAATGCTTTGATTACTGCAATGTTTTGCAGATTTTGGAAGAGCAGCTGCTTTGGAAAAACAGCATAGACACCTGCTTCTCCAGGAAATAAGGATGAGACATCACTGATCGCTTTCGTAAAATTACACGCCAGTTAAATACACAGGGTCGGCAGCTGTTTGTTGTTTGGTAGCAATCTTGGAGGCGATTGTCTGGGAGGCAGGCCATTGAACGCAATGGGGCTGGTGTTTGTGTTGACATGTATAATAACATGGGCAGATTTCAGAGTTGGGTGATTACATCATGTCTCTCTCTAATGTTTTGAAAAATTTGAACAAAAAAAATCTGTTCCTGGTTTGAAAGTCTTATTCCTGTTTAATTGTGTGGTACTTACCTTGAAAGTAGTTGTCATACTCCAGAAACTTTGTTTTTGTGGCTTCCGCAAACTATGTTGAATTGGTTGAGACTCGATGATATATTTATTGAAAACTAGCTGTACCCGCCACGTGTTGCTGTGGCCAACGTTCCCTCTCTCTTTCTCTTCTTCTCTCCCGCCTTCCTTCGCTCCCTCTTTCCTTCCGATCCTTTTTTTCTTTCATTCTCTCCTTCCTCTTTCTTTCTTTCCCCCTTTTTTCTTTTCCTTCCTCTTTCTCTCCATTCTTCCTTCTCTACCTCTTTCCTTCCTTCCTTCGCTTTTTGCTTCCATCTTTCCTTCTCTCTTTCCTTTCCTCCCTCTTTCTCTCCTACTTTAACTCCTTCCTTTGCTCCCTCTCTCCTTCCTTTCTTCCTTCCTTCCTTCCTTTCTTTCTTTCTTTCTTTCTTTCTCTCTTTTCTTCCTTCTCTACCTCTTTCCTTCCTTCCTTCGCTTTTTGCTTCTATCCTTCCTTCTCTCTTTCCTTTCCTCCCTCTTTCTCTCCTACTTTAACTCCTTCCTTTTCTCCCTCTCTCCTTCCTTCTTTCCTTTCTTTCTTTCTTTCTCTCCTTCCTTCCTTCTCTACCTCCTTCCTTCCCTCCTTTTTTCCTTCACTTTTTGCTTCCATCCTTCCGTCTCTCTTTCCTTTCCTTGCTCTTTCTCTCCTTCTTTCCCTCCTTCCTTTGTTCCCTCTCTC